>NW_008678680.1:127531-165798 GCF_000695815.1 Acanthisitta chloris
GGGCCAGGGACCCCTGCTCACCAGCCCTCAAGACCTCGTCCAGCCTGGTCTTGAACATTGCCAGGGTCGGGGCAGCCACCAAGTCCCTGGGTAACCTGTGCCAGTGTCTCACCACCCTCACAGAAAAAGACTTTTTTCTAATATCTGACCTAATCTTCCCCTCCTTCAGTTTGAACCCATTACCCTTTGTCCTATCACTGCAGCTCCTAAGACAGAGTCCCTCTCCGGCTCCCTTGTAGGCCCTTCAGATATTGAAAAGTTGCTATGAGGTCTCCACACAGTCTCCTCTTAGCTAATAAACAGACAGCACATTTGAAGTTGCAAAGTCCATCTGGTTAGATTTGTCTCACAGGATCTTTTCCTTCTGGCTTGGAACTCTTACGAAATAGGCTGCGTTTTTTTTTCTTTTTTTTTTTTTTTTTTTTGCCACTGCAGTGCCGGAGATTTCAGAGAAGTCTTAAATCACATTGCAGAAATCTTCCTTTCTAAGGGACGGCCAAAACTTCCTTGGCTTACCTGCCAGCTCTGTTGTGACTGTTGTGCATCACACATCTGTCTGCTCACACCATACTGTTGGATGACTACTGAGATTATGAGAATATTTGTGACCACTCTTAATTCAGATGAAAGCTATGAGCTATGACTCCAGCATCCAGTGGCAGGCAAACATTGGCTGTCTAAAAGGTATGAGCACTTTTTTGTCTAAAAATGAAGTCTAGTGTCTGGCACTTCCTAGATGACTGAGCTCAAGGGCTGGAGAATGTGAGGTTGGGACATTGCGACTCAGCTGTTTACTCTATAACATTCATTAATATCTTGTATATTTTTCTGCAAGGACAGTTATAAATAGCCTTGTAGTGATCAGATGGGAAAAGTAAGCACAATCCTTACTCAGCACAACTGGGGAATAAGCTTCACATCATCCCTCCCCCATTGTTCTCTCACACCCTTGTTGTTCCCTAATCACTTTTGCTACTAGGGTAGTGGCCCCAACCTAGTACTGGTGGTGCATGAACTCCTCATGGACTCCTGTTCATGGGTAAACAGGAGAACAAAAACCCATGAGCAATGCAAGGAAGCTGACTCTGCTACCACCTTCACATGCCAGCTAGATCTAGGCTGTAGGTCTGATTCAGTGTCCTCTGAAGTCCATGCAAATATTTGTGTTGATTTCAGTGCCTTTGGATCAGCACCTATGTACACAGATGAAAGTAAGGGTTGGGGTTTTTTTTCCCATAAAGGGACAAAGTTATGTTTTCCTTTCACAGAGAGAAGGGGAGCACTAGTACTGTTGTCACTGCTCTTCTCCTGGGAGAGCCCCTCTAGACATTGTTGTGCATCCTCATTACCTGTTAGAGTTCTAGCTGATCCCTAGAAAGTCCTTCCCATGCACATGTCTCCCTTCTTCTCGTTATAAGAAAAAGGGATGATGCATAACAGTGTGGCCAGCAGGACCAAGGAAGTGATTCATCCCCTGGGCTTGGAACTGGTTAGGCCACACTGGGAATCTTGCACTCAGTTCATGGCCCCTCAGTTCAGGAGGGATATTGAAGTGCTGGAGCAGGTGCAGAGAAGAGCAACGAGGCTGGTGAAGGGACTCGAGCACAAGTGCTATGAGGAGAGGCTGAGGGAGCTGGGGTTGTTTAGCCTGGAGAAGAGGAGGCTCAGGGGAGACCTTATCATCCTCTACAACTTCCTGACAGGAGGTTGGAGTCAGGTGGGGATTGGCCTCTTCTCCCAGGCAACCAGCAGGAGGACAAGAGGGCACAGACTCAAGCTCTGCCAGGGCAGGTTTAGGTTGGATATTATGAAGAGATTTTTTATGGAGAGAGTGCTCAGGCATTGGAATGGGCTGCCTGGGGAGGTGGTGGATTCACCGTCCCTGGAGGTTTTTAAGATGAGACTGGATGTGGCACTTAGTGCCATGGTCTAGTAATGACGGTAGGGTTGGACTTGGTGGTCTTGGAGGTCTTTTCCAACCCAATTGATTCTATGATAATGATTTCACCTCATAGTTTTTAATTATAAATGTGTAATCAAAGACCAGAAACATTTTATGAAGTGTGCCCATTCCAAGAGAAGGCAAAGGAAGCCTTTTGTACCCACAGCAGCTGTAGGTCAATGTGAGTGACACACCACTTTACCTCTTTAAAAACTTGTTCTACTGTGCAATTCCTACTTTTTCTTTAAAGCCCTTGTACGTAAAGTGGTGTGGCTTAACTGATTTGAGGGTTCTTCATGGAAGAATAAGGATCTCATATGCAAATCAAGTCTAAGGCTGCAGTCCAGATTAGTTTACTGTTTCACAAGTCACTTAAGTTCATGTTCCTGCATCTCTGATAGTATGACATGATGTAGACATGATAGACATGATGTAGAATGTAGCTGACAGACAGAGCACTTCAGATAAGTACCATAACAAGAGCTGTGCTTGTGAGCACTGTTTCAGCAGTGTGGATGTGACCAAAGGGTAATTTATGGTGCCTGCCAGAATCCCAGAGCTTTCAAAAGGAGTGATTTTAGAGAGGGGAACAGGATATTACTCTGAAAAATTGCTTGTACTGCCTTAACCAACTGTCTTAGTTCATGTCTAAGAGACAAAAATAGAAGTTAGAAATAATGCAAAGCATCTAGCATATGAAAAAAAAAGATTTTAATGATTATGGGAAATAAAAGTGAAATATAACTATCTGATTATGAAATTGCACAGTAGAAGGAGGCTGGCATAGGTAATCTACTGTGTTCTGTTAGAGTCTTCTGGAAAAAGTTTAAGGGGCATGGCTGTGATTCTGGTTCAAGAGGAACATTGTCAACTGGCTAAACATCACAGAGTCCCAATCTGTCTGGAGCGTTTAGAGATAAGTCAGAGCTAGACTGTACATGTGTCCAGCAGCCTCACAGACAGAAAGTCAGAATGTCATGGTGAGTGTCTTGGGGGTCTAGGCCCTGGGCACCAACAGTACCAAAAAGTCACTCTTGCCTCTCTCTCACAAGTGACTGGAAGAGGGAGAGCTTGAAGTTATAGTTACTCCCCCTGATGTCACAGTTCCTGAATATACTTGCAAAATTATATTGCGCCCCAATATATGTCAGTGTGTCAAATATGTGTTCCAAAACATGACAATGTGTGTTCTGAAAGATCACATAGCAACCTTCTACCTTCTTGGTGCTCCTTCAGCACTAACTGGTCTTTGTTCTCTGTACCCACTTGTCTTTGCCCCCTGATTGTCTAAGAGAAACGCACTAGTGCTGCATAGCAAGTACCTGTACATACATTTATTTATTTATTTATTTATTTATTTGCCAAGGTGCAGTTATTTTTGAACAAGGAAATTTTCTGCCATAAATGTGGAACACTTGATGTTTTGGGGTTTTTTTGAGAAACAAGACTCAGATTCAACAGATACTCTCCCAAGGGTTGAAGTCTTCTGAAAGTCTGGTTTGGATGGTGGGATGGGAGTGGAGGACATGGGCTCTCCTAAAAATGATGCCCTAAATGAATACTGAGGACTTTTTTATTTCCATTTACATTGAAGTCCTTCCTATGCTACCCATCTTAGAGTAAAGTTTGAACAGGCTCTTCATTGCGGAATTTCTGACTCACTTTTACGGTAGAAAAACCAAAATATACAACTGGCCCTTCAATACAACAGGGCAGAATTTGTAAGGCCAGCTGCAATTTCACATACCCAAGATAGTTAGGTATAGGCCAAGTAAATACCTGGGGTGATTACTCAGCAGAGAGGAGCTTGAATGGAGCGGAGGGAAATTAATTCTGGCAGCTGTCTCAGAGAAGGAAGATAAGGCAATCAAGGCATGATCCTTTTAAGAATCACAGAGCATTGTTTGGCAGAGTCGCCATAGTACATCACTCCTTTCACCAATATAGTGATATTAGGGGTTATAAAATTTGTCTAAGAATTCAGAGAGTAGCTCAAAATGAGGCTCAAACGGTGGTTTAAAATGATGAACTGAACTAGACCAAAGGCTTAGTATTGTGAAAATAGGGATGAGAAGGGAGGGTTGAGCTGAATGGTCTGGATTTAAGCACACAGATTCTAGAAGGAGACCTATGACAGAAGTTATACTCAGAAAATACTTCACACTTCAAGAACATAGAACAGACTGATAACACAGTATAGACTTGGGTCTTTCATAGGAAATTACCATTTAAACCTATCTTTTCTAACCTACCTTAAGATTCTGTGCTTGAGTGAATTGTTCCTGGCACTTTTTGGGTGTCTATAGTCTGGAAGTTGTTCTTCGCTCAACAGATTTTTTTCTGGGACAATGCTTTGTTCCAGATGCTATCTTAGTTTCATTGTCAAATGGAACTCCAACTCTACAACTCCCTGAAAGGAGGTTGGAGTCAGGTGGGGGTTGGTCTCTTCTCTCAGGCAACCAGCAGGAGGACAAGAGGGCACAGACTCAAGCTCTGCCAGGGGAGGGTTAGGTTGAATATTAAGGAGAGATTGGAATGGGCTGCCCAGGGAGGTGGTGGATTCACCATCCCTGGAGGTTTTTAAGGTGAGACTGGATGTGGCACTTAGTGCCATGGTCTAGTAGGCGTGGTAGGGTTGGACTTGATGTGATGATCTTTTTTTTCCAACCCAATTGATTCTACGATTCTATGAATGTTCTGCCTGCCATTTTGGTGTTTAAATTCCATAAACAAACCAAAACAACAAATGCAAACATACTTAAGTGAACATATTAGTGAACATATATGCAAAATCCTGACTTTCTGTATAATAAAAAATATTTCAATGAAAATTGCACACCTGTAATTGCAATATTTTTGATGTTGAAAACAAAGTTGTGGATATTGAAGAGATACTTAGGAAAATACAATCTTGACTTCACACTGCAATAGCTGTGAATGGTTTTTCTCATCTAAGTAGCTATAGTTCATCGTGTAAGAGCCCCATTCTGCAACATTTCAGTATTCACCTTGGTCCATTTAATTTAGGAGGGGCATCAACCTATATAAGTTACATATTTGGGGTCAAATTACCTGAAAGGTTAAAAAAGATACAGCAACTCACATAGAAAATAGGTTCAGTGTAACAGCTCAAATATAGACAGATATTTATGAACCTCAGAATTTGCGGAAGGTTATTAGATCTGGATCTTATTTTAGATTCTGGTCCAGTTTTTTACATTGTCTGTCCAGAAATAAATGCTGCTTTAGATCTTAACCCCTAATCTTGCAAAATACTTAATGCACGTTTAATTTCACCACCTCTGAAAAGGTTTTAAGGTATGTTAGTATTAGCAGGATACGTTTCTCTGGACAAAATAAACCTGAAGTTCTCATTGAATTTCCACTGGTATTACCAGAGTCAGGATTTGCACTGGTATCCATGATATATGAGGTTCCATAAACCATAAGGAATAGGTATATGTTTTTAAGTTGACTTTGGGAACTTTCATACCACTTTCCTATAATTTTGTATTTCACTTCAGACCTTGGTTTCTGGCATGTTTTTACTCTAAAACCAATATGCAAAAGAGTTTATGGGCAATAATAGCTATGTTATTGTTGTCTGAATGATCAAAGTAATGGGTCAGCAATGAATCACAGAATTTAAGGGTTGGAATGGACCTTACAGATCATCTAGTCCCAACCCAACCCCCTGGGCAGGGACACCTCCTCACTAGATCAGGTTGCTCAAGGCTTCAAAGGGGCTTGGAGTAAGACCCTCAGATCTGCTGCCCAGCACAGGAGAAATGGAGATGCTTGAGAACAAGCCCCTCCTCCCTATGTGTTGCCCTCGCTGTTTGGGTTCTTGCTTTAAGGTTTAGCTGTGGCTTTTTGGGTACCAGCAAATTCAGTTTGTCCTGCCTGGGGAGAAAGGTTAGTGGGTGCTTAATATTAGAACTGCAAAACTGTTTTATTGCCGAAAAGGTAATAGGAACCTGAGTGACAAAAATCATGCTAACATAGTAAAGCTTAATGACCAGCACTCAGCTTTTAAAATAGTTGAATATTGTTTTGACAACCAGAAGGTATTGAGCAGATCTACTGAGAGGGCCATAGAGTCTTGTAACTGTGTAATTTAATGGTGAGAAACATATTAAGGATGTAACACAGCAATTCGAATTCAGTTTCCTGACAAAAGATACATGCATTGCAAACAATCCTTTCAGTGCCTTGTGGAAGAAAGTTACATGGTTAGCAGAATTAGAATGTGCTGAATGAAGTCACATGCAAGTGGACTGAAGTGATGGTGAGGCCACCAGATACATTCAGGAAAGGAGGCAAAGCTGTTAAGAGAAAAGAGCAGAGAAGAGCTGTGAGAAGAGATGAAAAGGCCAAACCTATATTATTTCTTTCAAATTCTTTTATTTTTTCACGTTTTTTTCCCCCTCCAGCCTATGGGTTTGGCATATTGTGTTAGAATCTTTTCCTTGGGCTAATAAGTTGAAGTGCTTTCACTGCAGGATTCACTGACACATAAAATGTACTAAAATCTCTTTGGCTGGAAATAATGATTTATAATGTGCCTATTTGGGACAGAAATTATTATGTGCTATAAAAATGTATGTAATGCATGCCAAGCAAAAAAATAAAAAGAACCTTAAATTGAGTGAGAACTAATATCCAATTGGGATGAGTAAGACTGGTTATTTAGGAAACCTACCATGATTTGTGTGTCGTGACAAAGGAATTTGACTGTACGTCAGTAAGGTAACTGGACAAGTGGAAAGACTTCAAAAGAAAAAGGCCACCCAGAGAGTCATAGACTCATTACTATTTCTGAGCAGACCTATTCCCTGACTTAGTATAAATATTCCACTGAGCATATTGTTCGTGGACAATAGTGAATGCTCCTGTGATTCCAAGGGGAAAGACTTGGGGAGCTGCTACAGAGGAACTGCAACTAATTTTTCTCAGTTTAAGAAATAGTCCAAAATAATGCAAGTTTATGTGGATTAAAGACTGTCCTTCTGAAACAAGATGATCTGGGGGCATATCCTTTCAACATGCAGATTTGACTGCAACAGAACTGGACTCCAATTGAAAATACAACTGCAGGTCATTGGATTGACTTATGAGTGGTTTCATGAGTATGTTTATAAATCACTTGAGGTAAAAACAGACCATATTACCACAGGAATGTATATGACAGAAACTACTTTACAGATTGTACTTTCAGCCTCAGAAAGTATCCATCAAATTTAAAAAAACCAAAAAAACGCTTCAATTTGAAAACCTGGCTTGAAAAGGGCATGATTAGAATAGCCATGATTAGCAGAGGAAGCATGAAGTGGTCTATGAGGGCTCTTTGCATGGAGATCCTTGCCTAAGCATAGATTTTTGCAAAGGTGTTGGAAGCGTAAAGGAACGTGCTGTGATCGGGAGGGTGTCACTAGGTAGTGTCAAAATGTCCCTGTGCTGACTGTTGGAGAAGTGCTAATGAAATGTTAAATAATCTTGTCTGCTCCTTAGGTCTCATAATGTGTAGCTTTCTTTACTCTGAGGACAGGAATACATTATCAGGGTTTAAGCATTAATAGGTTTCTAAGAAACAGGATGCTGATAAACAAAAAAGGTGAAACAATAGGAAGAACTTGCTGCTTTTTGTCTGAATTTGATTCATTCTTTTTGGATTGTGTTATTTTTTAATGAGAAAGGCCTTGTTTAAATTTAAATTGCTGCATGTTGCATTTCATAAAGTAGCCATTTATGAATTTGTAGTATAATTTCTCTTCCCCATATACAGGATTCCAGATGAATCAATAATCAATTGTGTTTAGCAGTCCATAAATTTCTCCTCTTTTCAGCTAGCCTCTTATGAATATTTGCATGGGTTAGCAGAAATAGTTTGGTTATGAGAAGATATTCTGGAAGGTTTAACTAATTCATTTGCACTGAGCACTATAGCAAAACATATCATGCATCTCACTGTACAAAGATGATGTTAGAGACTTAGGGGCAGAAGTTTCAGTGCCAGAAGGTTATGGGTTTCTTG
The DNA here is from genome assembly GCF_000695815.1 of Acanthisitta chloris. Classification (NCBI taxonomy): domain Eukaryota; kingdom Metazoa; phylum Chordata; class Aves; order Passeriformes; family Acanthisittidae; genus Acanthisitta; species Acanthisitta chloris. The sequence goes on from NW_008678680.1 coordinate 135,508, forward strand.
AGCAGAAGGTGGTTAACTGTGGTTAGCCAAAATAACTCTACATGAAGAATAACAAGTAGGGCAGAAAACGAACTCCAAGAGTGCACAATAGTTACCATTAATGTGTCTGAGCATATTTCAAACAAATCAATGGGACTTCTGCTAAGGGAATAAGCTGATGATCTTAACAATGCCCTTTCTTAGAAGCACTCATGATGGTGAATGCTCTCAGAAGAGAACACCAGGTGTCACTGACTTTCTGCTTCTTGAGAACAACTGAAAAGAAGCCAACAGAGCCATTAGAAATGGAAAGCCACAGTATGAACCTCCATAAGTGCTCCCACTTCCAGTTGGTTAGGCAGCCCCAGGAGCTTCAGAGTGCACAGTGACAGTGTGATGGTAGATCATTGAGGAACAGAGGGGATTATTGCTAACAGAGATCCAAAAGGCATCAGTATAGTCTGCTTATGCCTGGGGGAGATTCTGAGAGTTTACTCTGTCTTCTCTTCTGTAGTTACTGATTTATGCTTTACTAATTGCTTGAATTAATCTGTGGTAGTTGTTAGTTTTGTTTGAAACATTTGCTTTTATTATCTAATCTTGTAAGACTGAAAATATATATCTGGAGAGTAAGGGGATATCACTTTTGGTTCCTCAGTAGAGGCTGAGATGTTCACTTTGCATTTCAGCATCTTTACCCAGCTTCTAAACTCTAATAGCTGGAGTCTCCTAATGGGTAATCTAGTGTTATCCCGGTATTACTGGTGCACATTAACAGAGGACTCCTGGTGTCATGTAACTATAAGTATCCATGTGAATGAATTCTAGTTATTAGTAGTTCCTCTGGCACATCCCACCCCTTTCGAAAGAAGCAGTGAACCTATCCTTGAAAAACCCCAACCAGTTTTAACTCTTCAGTATGTTCTGTCTGTGACACTTCACTGGTGCAAAGAACTTTGCCTAGAACTACTTTACAATATTTTTTCAAGAGATTATAGGACATATTGTGAGAAAAAAGATTTTACTCTAAGGGTGGTGAGACACTGGCACAGGTTGCCCAGGGACGTGCAATGTATTCAAGGTGTGGCCTCACCAGTGCTGAGTCCAGGGGAAGAATCACCTCCCTGGTCCTGCTGACCACACTGTTCCTGATCCAGGCCAGGATGCCATTGACTGCCTTGGCCACCTGAGCACACTGCTGGCTCCTGTTCAGCTTCCTGGCCATTCAAATGTTTGGGTATAGGAAGGGAGAAGGGACCAGGAACTTGGTCATTTAGAGGGAGGAAGCAGTGTGAAACGCTGATGTACAGTCTGGATTAGAAGTGTAGAAGTTGTTACCTTTCTAATGTTACTTGGGTCTGCTGTGGTTGAACCCAGAATCAATAAGTACTTGTAGTCAGCCTGAAATCAAATTTTTGTGTGAATTTAATCAAATAGCCATTGCCAGTAGGAATGTTCAAACCCATATGGAAAAAATGCAGTTTCTAGGGTCTGATCTCAACAGCAAAGGTTCTCAACAAATATTCACCTTTTGCACCATATGCTTTCATGACCCATTGTAACCCCACATCCTGTTGCTGTGAACAGGAATAAAGGCTTTTCTATACATGTTTTCTTTTTTCCTGTTTCAGAAAGAAATGGGACGTTGTTTAACAGCAAATCTAATTTGGATGTGATTATTACTGTTGAGAGAATAAGTGCTGGCTGCCTGGGTAGGGAGCCAGAAAAGGTTTCTAGCTACAAGCAAAGAAATCAGCAAGATGAGATGCAGCAAACCCACGCCCTTGTGAAAAAAAGATACTGAATTTGAGAGAAGGTCTCTCTCACAGGCACAAAGAAAAGACGTTTGCATGTTGAGTACTGGGGAATGCCACTGGTTAGTTACAGTCCCAAAAGACCTGTAAGCAAGTGGGAAGAGGGCATAAGCACCTGGTGTTTGTAATGATAAGGAGATAAGGTGGGAAAGGCACAAACCTGATATTTCCTTCAAATTTTGTGTATCTGCAAAAGAAGCAAGGGTTCATAACTCTTCTGAGTGAGAAGACTGATGCTTTGTTCCTTTCACTAGTACTATCCAGTCTGTGGTTGGTCCATAGTTATTTGGAAGAAGGACTGAGTCACTGTGTTTTACCCACCTGCACTAGTATTACAGCTGTATCCAACTCTGGGCAAAGATGTCCTAGTATGAGAAAAGAAAATAAACATACAGTAACTGTGTGTTGGGGGAAAGGGGTAAGAAAGTGAGGAAATGAGGATATAGGGTTACTCCCCTTCACATCCCCCCATCCTTTAAAGGACCACTTTTGTAAGAACAAACAGCAAAGCATAGCATATTAAGACATAACAAGTAAATTAACTAACTCCACCCTGAAATTCCTCAGGTTGTACCCAGTCCTCAGAATCCCAGGTTCCTTGGAAACTTTTTTTTTGGCAAAATTTTTCCTGACAGTAGAGAGCAAGTGCACAATAAAGTGATCGTAACAGAAAACTGCCAAAAATTAGTGTCCAGTGTGTGCAGCAAATAGGCAGTATAATCTGTGTAATTCCAAAAGGTGTGTTTCCCTTGAGATGCAGTGAGGTTGCTCTGAGTCAGGTGTGATCTCTTTCTCTCTCTGGCTCACAACTCCATTGCATGCTTGTATGATTACAGTGAGACAAACTGCTGCTGTACGTGCCTGGAGTAGTAGCATAACTGGGAACTACTCCCAGGTAAGTTGAAATAGAGGATGTTCCATAGATCTCTGAGGAACTGTGTCACTTATAAAGATAGAAAATATTACTGGCAACAGAAATTGCCATTGTCTATACTCACACGTAGACTTCAGAACCTTTGCGAAGAACTTGCCATTGAAATTATTTAAGTAGTTCTGTTGGAAATACCTTTTTCTTTCAAGATTTCAGCCAGAAAACTGGAGGCATTCTTAGTTACTTTTTTTTTTTTTAGGAAACACTAAAAAATCTCCTACAGAAATAAAACATCCTTGTGAAAAGTTGTTGGGTTTGTTTGTTTTCCTTGCCAAATCCCCAGTTTTCTATCACATAGTTTCAACAAAAAATTTTCAAACAGCCCAAAGACCAAGAGAGATCAAATGAAATCTGTGAAGTGCTCTTAAAATTGAGAGCAGGGGTAAAATCCTAAAAAGAAAAAAAGTGCTTAGCTCTTTGGACCACCAAAGTATATTTGGGGAGTTTACTAAGACTTGTCTGTATCTTGTTGATTTTCCCTGAAACTGCTAAACAGCTAACGAAGCAAAAGTTCAACTTGAACAGTTTAATCTAGAGCTGACTGAAAAAAATACTTGGAGTAAAAGATTTCAATATAAAATGGCTATTTTTTCCAAACCCCGAACATTCAGGAAAAGCTTTCAGTTTCTTCTAAATTTCCATTTTTCATTGGAAACGAATATTTTGATCTTGCATTCCTCTTCCACTTTTCCCCCTTCCTTCCTGCACCCTACTTTCTTTTGCCACTGAATGCAGTGTAAAGACTAATGTCTAGGGACAATTCACTCCCATGATTTTCTTTGAAATTTTTCTTTCTTTGTTTTGTGGGTTTGTTGTTGGGGTTTTTTAATTTTATTTGTGACCTTCCAAAACATTCTCACCTTTGACAATGTTAAGGAGTAACAAAAGGGAGAAAAAATATATTTATGCATATATATCCACTTTGAAATGGTTGCAGGGTTACAAATAGAGAAAACTTGAAAATTTGTGGAAGATCAGATTTTCTGCTGAATAAAATTATTGATGTCCAAAGAAAGAGAATTGGGTCAAAAATGGAAATCTAATTTAAATTTTGACCAATCCTTCTTGTTTCAAACCAAATATGAAATAGCAATATCAAAATCTTCTGGAAAAATATTTTTTTCCCACACCATCAGATTATCCAATTTTCCTGTAGAAAACGTTCATGCAGGCCATAGAATATCATCAGTTATTCCTGCTTGAGATTGGTAACTGTGCCCAATTAATGTGGGACTTCTGGGATTGCTCATGGATGTCCATGTCTGTAAGATTTCCAAGGTTGGCAGATGCTGTTGACTACCCATTGAAACTTGACTGATAATCTTGTCATTGGCCAAGACTGGAAGGCTACAGGCATGCTATATATTTCCCTCAAATCTTATGTTGCATTCAGAGCAGTGGCTGAATTTCAGTACAGACATGTCTAGACTCCTTCGGAGACACCAGGCTTTGATAGTAGGATTTGTGGCTGCAAATAAACCCAAAGACCTGGATAGAAGTTTAGGCATTTTGTCTGCACTGAACTCCAACCTGCTGCAGGTGATAACTTCCTGAGGCACCTAAGGTATCTCTGTACTACCATTCTTACTGTTGAACAGAGATATCTTTAGACACAAGTTTCAATAGTTTGCTGACTACAACTCCCTGAAAGGAGGCTGGAGTGAGTCAGGTGGGGCTCAGTCTCTTCACCCAGGCAGCTAGCAGTAGGACAAGAGGGCACAGACTCAGGCTCTGCCAGAGGACGTTTAGGTTAGATATTAGGAAGAGATTGTTTACGGAGAGAGTAATCAGGCATTGGAATGTGCTGCCCAGGGAGGTGGTGGATTCACCATCCCTGGAGGTTTTCAAGATGAGACTGGATGTGGCACTTAGTGCCATGGTCTAGTAACCACGGTAGGGTTGGACTTGATGATCTTGGAGTTCTTGTCCAACCTGGCTGATTCTATGATCCTATGACTCTAGACCTTACTTAATGTAAAACATCAGTCAGAGGAGTCAGGGGCTCTGGGAACAGAATCAACTGGCATCATCAGAATGTGACTCCAACATGAATGCTAATTGAAGATCTGAAGCAGACCCCCAAAGGACCACAAATAACTGCTGGAGCTTCTTGGGTGAACATAGGTGTCAGGCTGTGGCTGTGTCAGGCTCTCACTGAAGCCTCGCTACGAATTTCTGGGTTTACCAAGTTTTCTGACCTGCCAGTTGGCAAGCACCTTTGCCATAGTCCCACCATGATGAAACCCACTGGCATTGATGTAAGTGCTCTATTCCTCTGCCCCTGGCTGTACATAACTTAGGTATTCACCCTTGCTGCTGTTTTCATTTGAGAATGGATAGTGCAAAGTCTAGCAGCAGAGTCAAGGGGCACAGAGGCAAGAGACAGAGTTATGGTTATGAGACAAACAGGAATGATTTTAACAGTATCCTGAATTTTAAAGAATGGGTGCAGGAAAAGTATGTCAAGAGAAGGCAACAAGTAACTGTGAGACTAGGAAGAAGTCCAAGAATGATTCTAGATTTTAAACAATGTATGATCAAGATTAAAGGCTAAAGAAAGAAAACAATTCAAAGGAATAAGTAAATCAAACAGAAGAGCTTTTTGTAGTTGTGTGGAAGGAGGAAAAATATGTAGTAGAGAATTTAAAGTAGAGACACATATCATAGGAAAGAAAAGCAATGATTTGAGAAATGTGTGTCAAATCTGATTCAGAAATAATAGCTCTGAGTAGGTGTTAAGGGAAGGAAAAAGGAACACAGAGGAAATGGTAGGGGACGCAGAAAACACACGGAGATGTGAAAAGGGTCAGGAACTCAGAGAAATATGGAAAAATTGTGAGGAGGAGTATTTTGGGGTAAAAGACAAGCTGATACAGGCATGCAAAGAAGCCATATTTTTATTTCATTTTGTGGTTTCCCCCTTCCCCTTTTATATTTTCTATCTTGTTTGTTTCTATCCCACCGAGGACAGTGTGATCTTTCTCTGTCAATGCTGTTGCACCTCTAGCTTTGCTGGTTTGATATCCATATATATCACTGGAGGATTTGGTATGCAGGAAGAGAGAAGAATATGACTGTACATGTTCTCAACTGTGTGTGCTTAGCTAACAGCACAGGAATTAAGCCTAGACTGACTCTAGCAAATTAAGCAATGCCAGGGAATGTTCCTGAGAGCTGAAGACCACTTTTTGCTATTAAACTGTTAGCATGGATGCTGGCAACACTCTGACCCAGGTCACATAGCACTGTCCTAGACAATTCCCAAATATGGCTTGGGAATTAGAGCATGCCAAGGACAGCTCCCAGTAGGCAGTTTGGATGCACTCGCCCCAGTTTGGCGGGTAAGGGAAGTGAATGGGATTGAGGCAGCCTGTTCTGTGCCAGATATTGCTGTGGGCCAGGGAACATTCCTTAGCACATTTGGTTTACTAGCATGGATGCAGCCAAAGAGTGCATTGTTTCCTCTCTTTAAAAGAAAAGATGTAGTTGCTCCTTAGCTTAGAACAAGGTCACCTTCCTTTAGATAGAATAAGGTAATGTGTTAAAAAGCTGTTGGAAGAAGCATCTGAAGGGGAAGAGGCAAGATATGCACACAACAGCAAAAGCATCTCCAGGCAATGGACGAATTTGAGACTAAGAAATATCATAGAGTCATAGAATTTAGGGGTTGGAATGGACCTTGCAGATCATGTAGTCCCAATTCCCTGCCATGGGATCAGGTTGCTCCAGGCCTCATCCAGCCTGTCCTTGAACACTGCCAGGGTCAGGGCAGCCACAGCCTCCCTGGGCAACCTGTGCCAGTGTCTCACCACCCTCACAGGAAAAAAACCTTTTTCTCACATGCAACCTAGAGTTTCCCTCCTTCAGTTTGAACCCCTTACCCCTTGTCCTATCATTACAGCTCCTAACACAGAGTCCCTCTCCGGCTCCTTGTAAGGCCCTTCAGATATTGAAAAATTGCTCTGAGGTCTCCACGCAGTCCTCTTCTCCAGGCTCAACAGCCCCAACTCCCTCAGCCTGTCTTCATAAGGGAGGTGCTCCAGTCCTCTTAGCAACTTTGTGGCCTCCTCTGGACTTGCTCCAACAGTTCCATGTCCTTCTTATGTTGAGGACAAGAAGTGCTCGTATAAATCTGGGGGACGGAAGGGAGCTAAACTGAAGATAGAACTATATCCGTATTTGCTGAATCCATTGCCTACCATGATGAAAAGCTTCAGTGCTGCATTTGTACAGGTGATAACATATGGTCTGTGCCCACACTTACAGTCACTAGGCAGAATATTAAACATGTTACTTGTTTAGCATCTTCTCTAACAGTGATGCTCATGAAAATGCACTTCGTGAATTATGTTGACATAAGCAGAACACACAGTCTATAAGCAGCATGAAAGAAGTTATTGAGTAAAACTAGCTTTTAATGTGAATACTGTGTCAACGAATGCAGCTTTCTGTTGTGCCAGAAGTGTTGCTTTTCTCTGTTAGCAAGGAGAGTCTGCAGGAAGGTTTGCAGGACATTGGAGATTTAGAAAAATGGAGCACAGTACTGTGATCTTGTCAAGTGAAGTGCTCTGGACTTGTATGCTCCATCTGTTTCCATTCAGGTCAAGAGCACATGCTTCTCATTTATAACTGTGTGTCATCTGCATGACAGGAACACTGAGAGGCACCACCTGAGATCAGCTCCTGCTGATTATAGATCCTGTGCAGAGACGTAGACAGACTCAGAGTCCAAATGGCTATGGCAAAAAAAGAAAGGATGAAGTAAAGGGCTTCAGATGGAAGACCAAGAGCTACAACACAAGCAGATTGAGATGAAATCCTGACCTCATGTCAACGAGATGAGGTCATTTTGTCATTCATTTCTCTGTGATCTGGTTTTCTTCCCTGGTTGACTTGTCCAAACCTGTAGGGGAAGTCTGCATGAGAGACAGGAATTGAACTCTGAGTCCCTGTCTCATGACATTGCCCTTCCTGACAAAGGGGTGGGGTGATTAGATCTGATCCATGCATGGGTATCTCAACAAAATTTATGAAAGTTGTGCATGTTGAGGGACTACAGACATGGTCTGTTTATCCCTTGTACATCCTTTCCCTTTACCTCTTGATAGAACCTCTGAGTTCTGACTGGGCGAGATGAGTGAACTCAGCAGGTTCACAAAGAAGGCACATATGAACATTCTGCAGCTTGAATGAAAGTTTAAAGTTGGAAGGAATCCAAAACCTCAAAAGGAAATTCAGCTGAAATGACCAGCTTTTGCCTGGTTTGGGGTCAAAACCTAGTGAAAACAACACTTCAGACAGTTTCTATATAAAAAAAAACATGAAGCCACCCAGGTTTATAGAAAACCACTTCAAATTTTTTTACTGTGCAGCCAGGTTCAGAAAGAAGGTATGGAAAATTGAGTAATACAGCTCAAGTTCCAGATTGATGGCACAGATTCAAAATATTTTAAACCTGCTCTACTCTAGGTTCATTTTGCTTTCAAAGCTTGGCAGAAATCCAGCTGCTACCTCAAACGGTATAGTACCAAGATACTTACCAGACATTTGTAGTCTTCTCTACCAAATCATTTGCTAAGCTTTTATTTCTTTGGCATTTACATTTAAACCTCAGGGACTCACATTGATCCTGTCAGAACTCATGACTTCCAGTGTTCCTTAGAGTTTTATTCCCTAGAGTTTTAATTTCAGACAGGTCCACCTCATCAAAGGAGAGCAAATGCTAAGGTCTAAACTAAATAGAATCCAAGAGTTCTCCTTGATGACAAGCCACCAGCCTGTGCTTGCAAAAAGATAAGGCCATAGAAATGAAGCAAATCAGTTATTTTGGTAGAGCTAGAGCTCATGAAGTCTTGTTCTTGCAACGGCTGACCGTTGTCAGCTTTGGCTTCAGTGGTATATGAGACCCTTCTTTTCTTGGAGAAATGTGAGACCATAAGTCTTCCTGTGGACTGAAAATGTGTTTGTTGAAACTTAACAGTGTTAGATAAAGATCAGCAAACAATGATATATTGGCCATTTAAGCACAGCAAGAGCCTTGGAAAAGAACAAACCTCTTAGGAGAATGGAGTCCTGGTTCAAATCTCAGTGGAAATATTTGCACTGCTTTCTTCAGAGAATGTGAGGACTGTGCTTCAGTCCAAACTAGACAGTCACTAGCTTGCAATTAAGTCAAGTGAAAAAAGATTGCTATGATTTCTAAAAAGTCTTTCTTCCTGGGAAAATCTACTAATGGTGAGACTTGAATGAAACATTCAAAAAAAGTAAGAATTTTAATTCACTAACTGTGATTAAAAGCTCTTTTCTAAATGAAAAGTTATATGTGCAGACACACTTGAAGGATAGAAGGGTAGAAGTTCCATTACCTCTGGGTCCTGTGCTGCCTGTTATCCATAATGAGCTAAGAAAAGCTACTCATTTGAGTTTTTGAGCAATGTTCTTGTCACAGATGTGAATCAGGGAAGTATCTTTAGTCCAGGAATAAAACACAAAAGCAGCTAACACAGAGATGAAAAATTAACTTCTGAATAAGACAACACATTAGTTACTCTGTGTGGGTTTTCGTGGTCTTCTGGTTTCCTTTAGCCTTCTCTGCACCAAGAACAAGGTTTTCCTAGAAAATCAACACTGTTTTCAGTTTCACTTAGTTTAAAACCTGCTAAAATTAGCATTAGCAGTCATATTGTATGAGCACCATTCCTTCTGCTAATCTCTTTTATAATTATAGGAAACAAAATTATGATGGAGGGGAGAAAAAAAAGATTAAGATGGAGGAAAAAAACATAGAGAGGATATAAATTGCAAGTGAACTAGGTAATGCCTAAGACATGAAAGAGGAGAGACCATCTTACATCATTTTGCTCACATTTTTATTGCGTTTTCTGCAAGATAATACAGTAACTGGCAGGATGAAAATGACCTTGAAAATTACCTGCGATTAGATCCTACAACCCTTACAAAGGAAGAATTTTGTCCAACCTATGGGAGTGATAAGTGCTTCGATATGAAAACTTCTGATTTCATTTCGGTGCTACCATCTGGTGGGCAAAATGCAGACAGCAAAACTCCCATCACTGCAACACTGGAACATTCTGAAACAGTGAGTTTTTGTTTTATTTTCTGAAGGAAACATAAGATATTATTAAAACAACTTGAACATCTGGTTTGGGGATAAAGTCATTTTGCAGTGTTGCTGCCAATCCTCAGGGCCAAGTGCAAAGAGAACAACCTTCCCTTCCAGACTCTCCAAAATGCATAACACCAAACTAAAATTTCATGTCCAGCACAAATGAAGGACAAAATATACTGGAGCAATAGCTGAACACATCTAGAGAAATTCAACTGATAGCTTGAAAGCCAGAGAACTGTGTGAGATTAAAGTCAAAGAATTCTAAAAACCAACAGCAGTGAAGAGGAATTGTGTTTCGTTTAGTATGGGTAAGTTAAAGACAAAGTTACATCAGGCATTTTGAGGAAAAGAAGTGGAAAGGAAAATTGCTAGGAAATCCTTGTAATTAGTTATTAAAAGGGCATGTTAAGGTGCCCGATGAAGAGCAGAGCTGTTTTCCTTGGTACACTTAGAACTTCCAATGTGAAGGTGGAAACAAGGGTCAGATCCAATCTTCTCCAACTACCACCTGAACTTTTGGGATCTGGAAGAGGGTCTAATTGTTCCAATTCTGTGTTTTTTACTTGCAAATGAAACAGTTCCAAAACCTCAAACATTCATGCAAACTTCTTCCCTATTAAAATGTATGGAACTGTCATAACCACACGACTAATTTTTGTAAAACCTTGGGAGAGATTTACTGAAAACATTTCTTAGAAGTTGAAGTTCTGGTGTCATTTAACTTCAGTGTGGCTGAGATTTCACTCCTGGCTTTCTTTATCTTTCCTATACTGTAATTTACTCAGATGTAAATAAGAACTAGCCACTGATGTTTCAAACACTTCCAGTCCCTACTTGAATGCTCTTTTTGGCCATCTGCCTACACCAAATAACAAGCTGTCCTTTTAAATGTGACTGAAGTTGTATTTTACCATCTGGGATCACTGTCACCTTTAACTTGGCATAAATCTATTAAAATGAAATCCAACTAGCAAAATTTCATCAATAATGAGGGTTTTTTAGCAGGTGTGAATAGATTCTTATTGGTCTCCAAGACCGATACATTCTATCTTTTGATTTAACATATCAGACTTTATATAATAATCTTCTGTGTTTAAATGCTGATATTGGTATTTTTTTGAGTCTTGGGTAATGTAAATCTGCTACTTCAGAAGGTCAGCCAGTAGGTGACTTAATGTCTCTAAGAACTTCCGCTAAAGAGTGCAACAGTAATTCATGATAGTTTCAACCCTGGTAACAAGGTTCACAGAGATCTGATCAAGCATTCCAAAACTGCAGCTTCATCAGTAAACTTGTACTGTGGTTGAACAAGAAAAAATAACCATTTTCTGAGCTTTGTCTCATATATTGCTCTTCTGAGTTCCTGCCAGCCTGTCAACTAGAACAAATATCCATGCTTCCAGTGTAGATTAAAGTGATTTCTATTTTTCCTACTATAGACTTGGCCCTTGACTTAGAAGTGATAGAGATCAGATGCAAGAAAGGCTGAGATGAGTTACTGTGTTATATGTAAATAAATGGAAACCATTTTCCCACTCTTGATAAAAAAAATCTTCCTGAGGTCTCTGAGGTTTGAGCCCCTCTATATGTTTTATGTTGAAAAGGTGAACAAATAATAGAAATTCATAGATTTTAATGCCAAAAGAGCAGAAAGAACAACTGATGTTCTTTTAATCTGATTTTCTACAGCATGTTTTGCAAGGGAATATGGAAGTATCAGTGCAGTTTGGTTTGCCTTTCTTAACACAAGGGTTTTGCCATTACTTGTGGGAAGAGCTCTTCTTGTGGCAACCTAGAAATTCAACGAGTGCTCCCATTAAGACCTTCTATAAACAGGATACGACACATGGTGGCTCAGAGATGGTGCTTCTCCCATACACAATGTTCTGGATTTTTTGATGAGGAACGCTGATTGGAATATCTTTCGCCAAATGCTGAGCTCGGCAAGACCTCTGTGGCTACCTGGGAGTTTCATACTGTATGCTTTCCCTTGGGCTTAAACTGTTACCTGGGCATTTATTGTCGGAGTCAGCCTACTGGGCTAGACAGAGCTTCTCTGAGCCTGGTCTTGTATTTCCTAGCACACTTACATGAGAACCAGTAGGCAATATTTGGCTTTTCTTTATGGCAACATCATTTCAAACCCCTGAGAACAAAAGAAGAGCTGTTGCAATCCAGTATGACATGGAGTAGCTTGATTGCCTGCCTACTTGGCCTGACACCTCAGAGTAACCTGAGGGTCAGGAACAGCTGCCTGAGGCCAGAGCTCATATCCCAACTCAATTGTACTGGCTCTTGGCTCCAGATGAATTCAAAGCTCACCATACTCCCTAACTCTCATGGGGATGGAGTCTTTGTTTGAGAGGCAAATGATTTTGCATCCCCCTTTTACCGACCTATATTGAATTCATATCTTTCCCCCTTCATTTCAAGCCTTTCCTGTATAACCCCGGCCATAAATTATTCCCTAGGAATTGTTTTACTTAACATATTTCTTCTTCTATGGCATCTTATAGAAGGAAATCTAGTTCTCATTTGATCTGATAACATTTTCTTCCCCTTCTCAGCATTCAGTGACCCTCCTAAATATATGTGCATGCATTTATTTATTCTTTGGCTTTGAGATAGGATAGTACATGTCTAGGGAAAAGACATAAATAACATGGCCAAAAGAAAAGGATAAAAAGGAAACTGTAAGGATTTCTCACTCAGGTTTTGATGTCTTTTGAAGCAAATTCTTCTTGATACTTTTTTTACAATTTTTGGCATGTGCTTTGGGGTAGTTTACAGTAACCATTTTGAGCTAAGTATTACTTAGAGAGCATGACTGGATACATCTCCATGTCAGGATAAGGTGCTGGTAGCACTGTAGGAACAATATTCCTTTGAGATGATCCAGGAGATCCGCTAGGTTTTCATACTGTCATACCATCATCCCATTTTTCCTGATGACCCAAACAGATGGGTACATGAAAGTTGTCTTGGGCTCAGGAATTCCATAGGCAGCATGACTGTCACCATTGGAACAACCTGTTCCTTAACAAAGCTTTTCTGACTTTCAGAGTTTTCTCCATTGCAGCCCACAGTTATACCAATCTTGCTCTTAGTGTCCATGTCATTAGAGGTACTCACAGCTCTTCAAAAAATCAGCAGATAGAATTGCTTGCTTCCTCCACAGGGGGTTCAAGTTGATTTTTAAATTGAGAATAGCAAAGATGGAGTCCTGCAAAGGATGTATTTTTTGATATGTCTAGCAATACTAGATTTGAGAGAGGCAATTTCCTGTATTTAATGTTTTAACATGCTGAGTGGTGAAGTAATGACTATTTTCAATAACAGCACTTTTTTTTTTTTTCAGTGGAAGCTCATTCTCTTTTCATACAGCAGCTGCTTCCTACAGGGTGACTTTAAGGCTGCAGACATTACAAAGAGGTATTGAAAGCGACAATGGCTGGATGTGCTTCAAGTACGTTGGAAGAGAACCCTACTGGCCCTCAAAGTGCCTGGGATGGGTGGCATGGGATTAGAGGATGCAGAATGGTACTGCTATTGGATCTGAAGCTGGATCCCAAGAGTCCATCTGCTCTGGGCTTTTGTTATTTATCCATGCATTAGCAATATTTCACATATATTCTGCCAATTCCCCAGGCTTGTCTGGTTGGAGGGCTCCTTCCGCCAGATTTTTCAGCCTGTCTTCTGGAGCCCTTCTCTGGGGGATCACTCCCACTTCCTTTATGTCAGAAAGGATAACAAGGTACTTACCTCAGTAAGCCAGCAGAGTCTATACAACCTTTCCCCACGGGCTTCACTTTGGATAACGAGGGGGGTGCGGGGGGGGCTGTCTCTGGCAAAGACTAGTGGCTCCTGACTGTCCTTTTAAAAGCTATGGTAAATCAGGGTTTGTAGTGATACTGACTGTAGAGAATTTGATTTCTCTGGTGCTGTTAGTAAAGGGGTTTTTCTCCCTCAGCTTTTTGTCTCATAGCAATACTATCCATTCATTTTAAGAACATATGAATACTCATATGAATATGATCCTTTCATGGCCAACAATGATGTCTGGCACCAAAACATTTGATTATGGACAGCAGAAGAGAAAGTGAAAATTTAACCTCCCTATAGAAATTGTGGAGATTTCAGGGGAGAAGATGTATTGAATATACAGATTACAGGAGAACCTTCCTGTGTAACTGGCTGGCTTCCCAGGCTTTTCTTATTGGTGCAGTATATAATAAATGGCATTATATCACCATTCACCTTCTTTCTGCTGATATTTTTGAATAGTACCACACCATAATGAGTGAAATTCTTGGATTACAGCACTAGGTTTTCCAGGACCCAGTAGACTCTAGTGAAATTCCTTTTTTTTTCTTTCCTTTACTGTAGCATTAAGCCATAGACACAAGCATTTCACCAGACCTATGGAGCACATTCTAAAAGCTTTCATACGTTTGCTGTTACACTTCAGCTCTATAGATGAGGGGAAGAAAAGGACAATCTCTTTTAAAAGGCTTGATTAAAAACAAATGGAGTGGGTAAAAGCTGCTTCTGACTTCACTGGACCTGGGATGAGGATGACGAGTATATAATATTTCTAATGTGAATCCTTGTATAGACCTATGTTTGTAGACATGGTGCCTTCATTTATAACACAGGATTACTCAAGTCACAGATAACCATAAGAGAGAAGGTAGACAAAACTACAAGCTAAGCTAATTAAAAAAAATATAAAGGAACCATAGAAAATACATTTCTAAAAAGGCAAGATAAAGTTCAAAGAAAGAACTAGTCTCAGACATTTCACTTAGGAGAGAATTATGACTGTACTGGGGAAATATTTAAATGTGAGAGTTCCCTTGTTTATGGGCAAAATAGTATGTTCCCATGCAGATAAATAAAATACATTTCAATATTCTTACACTAGTCTCTGTTTATATGAGTTCATTCCAAAATTCAGGCTAATGATAAGGATTTGCTACTGCACATAACTAAAGATTAATCCAGATGTTGGTGTTCGTTCTTAGAGGAGCTGCTGTTGATGATTTCTTATCTTTATTATTACATTTTGCAATGTGTGGTAGAGATTAAAGCAGTGCATAGAATGGATGAATGATAACAAGCCCATGCAGCTCCAGGCTCGTGGAGGAGTGGCTCAAGGGTTGCTGGTCACAAAGGGCATTGGCAGTGCGGGTAGCAGCAGCTCAGTGTGAGCAAACAGTGTGCACAGGTGGCCAAGGAGGCCAAGGGCATCTTGGCCTGGATCAAGCAGAGCATGGCAGCAGGACTAGGGCAGTGCTCATCCCCCTGGACTCAGCACTAGGGAGGTCACAGCTCAGTGCTGTGCTCAGCTTTGGGCACTCACTGCCAAAAGGCCATTGAAGCACTGGAGTGAGTCCAGCCAAGGGCAACAAGGGCAGCAAAGGGCTAGAGCACGTGAGGAAGGGCTGAGGGAATTGGGCTTAGTTAGCCTTGAGAAGAGGCTCAGGGGTGACTTCATGGCTCTCTCCAACTTCCTGACAGGGTTGGAGAGAGGTGGGGGATGTCTGTCCTGCCATGGCTGCAGGGAGAGGACTAGAGGGAATGGCCTTGTGCTGAGCCAGGGCAGAGTCAGATTGGATGTTAGGAGAAATGTTTTCCCTGTGAGGGTGCTCAGGCACTGGAATATTGCCAAGGGAAGTGGTTGAATCACCGTCCCTGGAGGTGTTTAGGAGGTGTTTGGATCTGGCACTGGAGGATATGATTTAGGGATTCCAGCAGTGAAAGGTTAATGGTTGGACTCGATGATCTTAGAGGTGTCCTCCAACCTTGATGAGTCTATGATTCTATATTTAATAGTTGGTATGTAGCAATTAGTAGGAAACACATTTTGTACTGGATGGTGGATAATCTTAGAGCATCCAACCTATCTTCATTGCTTTTGTAGAATTACGTCTCTATCAAAAATCTGATTATTTTTCTGTCTTCTTTTGTTATTGTAGGGGAAAACATGCTGTCTTTGCTGGTAAGAGTTGTGGACTTTCCTTTCTACCACATCAAAATAACCCAAACAAACAAAAAAAGGGCATAATTTTGCTTTGTAAACCTAAATGCCTTGTTACAGAGTGGAATGACTTTATTATGGATTAAGAGATAGGGCAAAAACTGCTCACTCCTAGTGCACAGAAAAACAGCTGCTGCTCACAGAACGTAATTTCCTGAGAACCATGAAAGCTGGAGGCCCCATCCAATCTGATAACCAGTTGGTACTCTTGGTTTGTATTTACATAGGAGAAATAGCAATATCAACTAGATGAGATCATGATGGTCAGAGAGTAAGGAATGCTGGGAGAGGAGCACCAAAGCTTCACTCATTCCTTCAGAAGTCTGAAACTTTTTAGCTTCCAGCTTAGCTGATTTGTAATCACTGATGCCATTATTGTCTTTAGATTTTCAAATTTATTCTCTGTACCTGGTTTTACACTTTTCCTTATGTCCGCTGAACTCACAATCATTGAGACATCCAGCAGTCTTTGATTTGCTAGACAGAATGACCTGCTGGTTTAGGTCCTCTTCTACAAGATAGTGTGGCCATTCTCTGTACCTACTTGATTTTCCATACATCTTTGTCACACATGGGTGGTCAGAATTGCTTTGTATTCACAGCAGAAGATTGCTACAACTTTTTGCAATGACATTAATCTGTCCCTTTCTTTAGCAAGATATGCTAGAGTCATAGCTGTCATCTTCTTTGTGGCTGCATTTCATTAATGACTAATCATCTACCCTTTCCCTCTTCTGTCCTGTTGGAGCTGTCCTGATAAGATCCATAGCTGTGCATTCTAACTAATAGGATGGGTTTTGTTATACGGTAATGCTTGGAAACTGCCATAAATCTTTCAAATGAGAAGTTCATTCTGTTTGCATTTTTCAGGCAAAATTCACTGCTCACTCTGACCTCGGTAGCCTGAAGATTACTTTAATAGGTGTGGAATTTATGGGTAAAGAGTCAAAAAAGTAAGCTTGGATTTGTGTTTGGGTTTTTCCCCCTTTTTTGTCCTTTGCTGTGATTATGGCAAAAGATCCAGGGAGTAAAACTAGTAGAATCAGCCTATGATAGATGGTCCCACTTCATGTTGATTCACAGAGGTGAAAGGATTCACAAGCTGAGTAGCAGAACTGCATTATTTAGGAGATCAACATTTTTCTTACCACTTTGACTTGCCACCTGTGCACATGGTGACAGCTGCAGCCTGTTCAGCTCTTGATGTCCCCTGCTATCCCAAATCACCATCTGCTTCCTAGTGGGCCTCAATGCCCATCTCTTGCATTTTCAGCTCCAGAATGCCTATGCAACTGCAGAGATCATAGAATCATGTAATAGTTTGGATTGAAAGGGACCTTTAATGGCCATCTAGTCAAAGCCACCTGATGTGGACCTTGTGTTGATTCATCTCACCTATGGGAAACAAATTTAAATGTCTCTGTTTTTCTCTATGTTGCAGTTGTGATAGTCACTTTAAGCTGGAGTTTGGGACATCTGAGAAATTGCTGCAAACATTTATTGATAGGTCCATTGAAATGGCACCACCAGTCCCTGACTCCTGGTTGATATGATGTCCGAGATTGTGCCCTTATATTTGCAGGGAGAAACTGTCCATGTATTTGCAAGGATTCTGGAGACTCCGATTCCGCAAAAGGAAAACGGAGTCTGTAGAGACAGACTAGAACTTTTGGTAGTCTCTAAAGACACTATCCTTTTTCCCTTAACCTCAGAACAGCTGTAGGCATTTGCAGAGTGCATCCCAGTCTGCTGGTGTGTATTCTTCTCCAATGAAACTATAGGAAAGCAAAAGGAAACTTTAGGCAAGGATATCTAACAGCCTGCTAAGCCAGCCTTGAGGATAGCAGAGGATCGGCAATGACAGCATCTACTTTCCCCTGCCTTTGCCTAACTCTTCACTGGTTAGAGGATTTTAAGAAGCCTGGATAATCCTCTGCCCCTGTTTCCAGTGTTAGGAGCTTAAAATCCTGACAAAATAAGCCCCACTTAATGTCTTCAGAATGGATTAGGTGGAATCCATTAGGATTCACTAGAACTCAATTAGGAATTCATTAGGAATAGAGTTTATCTCTTCGGAGCCTATTGATATATTAATGCTGCTACTGCTACTACTATAAACACCACTAATCATAAATATCACAGCTTATAAAGTATCTGAAGGACACCTAAGTCTGATATAAAATATCATGTACATTTTGGATAACACTTCATTTAATTTTTAATCTACTTCATGTTTGCTTTTCTTGGGCATTTGTTGTTGACATTGGTTATCTTGTCCCTGTAGCCCGAGTTGTTCTTTGAGGCATAATTTTCTGACTTCCTCTCGTAAGTAATTTGTTTTGATTTCCAGCTTTTTTTCCTGTGGGTGGAAAATTCTGTCACGGGCAACAACTGATTCTTTTGCATTTAAGACACAAGGGTCTCTTGTGATAAGACTACTGTGGTATGCAAAAGTATCTTTACTGCTATGCTCGCACTCCTGTGACCCTAGAGCACTTGATCAAGCCCCTTCTTTACTACCAGAAGGTCCTTGTATTATTCTGCTCATAGTTCCCGAAGGGCCGTTTCTCCAGCTGTGGAGCAATAAGTATATAAGGTCTTTCCAGTTACACTGTTGTTATCTTGCTACCCTACCCAAGGCAGGGACTTTAGCTGTGTGCTACAATATTCCCAAATTGCCATCCTCCAGACATTCCCAAAGGCTGCGAAGCCAGGTGTGAGGCGTGTTTATGTCACTGGGCTGCTGCACAGTAGTCTTGCTGGAGCTGGCAGGCTGGCCTGGACCGTAAGTGCATTCTGAGAGGCAGGCAATTCAGAAACTCAGGAGCCACTTCTCTGTGTGCTGGCCACAATTCCTGCTTCCCCTGCCAATATGCTTATGGTTTGGCATTTGCAGACACACCGCAGCTGTCCAGTTGATAAACTGACACACTCTGGGTGGCCCTCATCTCTTGAGATTTTACAACTGCTGTTTGCTCCACCAGACATGAATTGAAGTTTTCCAAACTCTCCCACACTGGTACTCTGGTGTCAAGTTCAGAACAAGAATCTGGAGCAGACATTTTTTTCCTAGTAACACTTGTTTTCCTACATTGCTGCTCTCCTTCAGCAAACCGGTGTCTGTGATGAGCCCACACTTCTGTTCACTGGTTCGTCCTGCTCAGCAGAAGTCAGGAGTTATTTACAGAACTGTCCAATGCATTAGCCCTCTACCCTTCAAGGGAAAAGGACTATGTATGCTCTACAGTCAGACTAAGGATTACAGATCGAACGTATAGCTGTGCATGTACATATTTATGACCCTTGTGACTCTTCCTGGTGTTTACTGCATGCTCATTGTCCAGGTTAAAGAAAGGGGTATCACCCACTTATGTACAGTAAAATAACACTAAAAATGCTGTATCCCTAGCAGAGATCTTAAGAAATACAACTGCTGGGCTGTCTGCACATAAGGTAAATTGTATAGTAGCTCATAGTGGCTGATAGGTGTCTTGGATCTCTCATACAACTCTTGCTTTATTCACACATTACTCCTGGATTATGCAGCTACTTCATCTAGTAGAAAAGGAGAAAAAATTAGCACTAATAGGAGGTGATGTTTCAAGCATAAGGAACTGATATACCTCCAGTTTTCAGTGGCCACCATCAAAATCTTTTCATCATTGTTCTTTCTAGCTCCACATCATGGCATTCAGGTAACAGTGAAAATGGGTTCAGAGATAAGTAATTTTATGCCAGATTGATTCCATAGTAGAGCAACTGTTGTGCTGCAGACAGAAGGAGAGGTATTCATTTCCATTTGCATTTGCAGTAGCTTCATTGAAATGTGTCAGCTCAGCTGTGTGCATATATGCTGATGTAATCAAGGCAGGTGCATGCACAGGATTTTCTAACAGGAGGTGGAGCTGAGTCTGGATCATGTAAAGAGGAGATGGAGAGCTGTGCAGGATGTTTAAAGGTCACAAGGATGCTTAACATTTTGTGTCAGACATGTGAGGAGGAAAAATAGCACAGGGGCAGAGTTGTTAATGCAAGAAGGGTACAAGTTAGGCATTTCAAGGTCTGGAGTTCCAGGTTATGTATTGTGCAAGGGAGAGGGGAGGGGACTCTGCCCCTGTCTGAATTTTGATAGAAAAGTTTAGGTGTCCTGGGTTGCAGTGTGGGGGTAGCCAATGGTATGTATTCTATTGTCGTCTCCACAAGGGTTAAAGCAGCAAGTGGGGCAGTGATCGTCATCTCCTCCTGGTCCCTGGTGGCTCCCCCAGGGGCTGTCTCTGTTTAATGGGCTGTCTGGGACTCAGGCATGCATAGAGTTACATCAGCCCATTGTGAGATGCCTCACCTCAGGGGGTGAGGGGAAGCTGAGCATCCCCACATGGGGGTGGGGAGCCAAGCATTCCCACAGAGATATAAACTGGGGTTTGAACCAGCACAGGCACCATTTTTTACCTGCTGGATCTCCGGAGGGCAAGGGGCTGCTGCAATGTTCGGGAGAGGATCAGATCTGTGGGACCACAGCCCCGACAGACCCATCACTCCAGGAGGACTGCAGCCACCATTCAATGGGACTACTATCAACGCCCTGACTGACAGGGTGTAGGGTTACTTGCTGACTGTCAGGGGCTTCTTTCTTTTGGGTTGTTAATTTGTACTGTTATATTTGTTGTTGTTTTGTTTGTGTTTCATATTAAATTGTACTTCTGACTCAGAGTCTCTCACCGGTTTGCTTTCAAACCAGCACATTAGGGAAACTGGGCTACTTATAGGACAGGCAGCGAATTGAGTAAGGATTGTTTAGGGAATATTTTGCCATGCCACTTGAACTCAACCAGACTTCTTAGCAGGCAAATACTCGTTTCAAACAAAGTAGAACCAGAAGCAGCTCTTGTAAAATGTATAAGGCTGATTTGTTTCCAGTCATCCAAATACTGCATTGTAGTTCAGCCTGTTGTTCTTCAAGAGAATGTTTGGGTTTTTTTCCTTTGCCTTCTCAGGAGCAGAGAGAGAGATGGAACAATGGTGTACAGGAGGACACACAGATAAACAAGGCTGAGCATGTAGAGAAGGCTGTCCAGCTTGATTCTTGTCACCAGAGACTTATATACCAATAAACTTCTTAGATATCTTCTCAGATTGTATAAGTGAAAGAGACATCACATAAAATGCCAGCATTTTTCTCCTCTTTCACTTTGAGAACCACCCTTGTGGGACAGTTGCAAGGAATTTAGTAGGGTTGGCTCTAACAAGTTTCTGAGGATAAAAATACTCTAAAAATACAGACATAAGAGGAAACAATGTTGGGTTTTTTATGGCTTTGTTTTTAAACAGCTATAGAATTCTACAAGAGATACGATACTTGTGAAGTTTTTTATAGGATGCTATGGCAAACATTTCCATTTTCATGGCATTATATTATACTTTCAGTATCGAGGAGGTGCTGTCAGGTATTTTCAGTGGAAGTGGGTAAGTGCTTCCAGTTCTCACTAAAACCCCAACTGGATTATGTGCTGAATCCCTAAACCCTCCTGTGACCTGATAACTGCAGCCTGCTTCTGTTTTGCATTATTCACAACAGTCCCTCACTTTGACAGGGATTGTTATTCCACCCTACAAGAAATGTGGCTGCAGAAAGCCCATCGAGTATTTGAACAAGGAAGTAAGTCATGTCACCTCCATGTTGGTCATCAAGAGTGGCCATCACAAATAACTATCACTCTTCCTCACCCTCATGGAATAACTCCCTATCTTCAGTTTCATGACCCATGAAAACTTGCATGAAATCCAAATCCAGTTACTATAGTATCCAGGTTATATGGAGATCTGAGATAACTTTTTCCCTAACAAGTGGAGTTTGACAGTTTTTTCAACCTAGAAGCTGCCACACCAGCTCCTGTCACTGACCTTCACAGAGGATGTGGGGTAATTCACACAGAACACCAGGTCACGTAGGAAAGCCCTGGCTCGTACCTGTCCCACTTCAGCTGTCTCTCTTGTTCCCCCATGGGGTTGCTCAAAATCGATGGACTTACGCAACAAAAGTTGACCGAGGTCTCTACTGGTAAATCCAGGATTACAGGCCTTTGCATAATAATTCCAGGACGAGTCTTTCTCTCCATCTTCCAAGAAATTTGAGAGCTAAAGATTATGACACCTCTGCAGAGTGACTTTTCCAGATCAGTGACCATTCCCTATGAAGGTTTCCTCTGCCACTGCATGTTTACAATAACTTTGGAAACTATTCCTACCTACACCAGTTTGGTATTGCCAATGTTGCTTTGAAGGCCAAATCTATAGCAGCATTCATTTTCATGAGAATCACTAGCAACCTCTCAAACAAATGACCTAATAAGTGGCAATCTTTGTCAAAGGCATTTGGGGAAGAACAGTACCATACACACACACACACACACTGCAGCTGGGTAATAAAAGGCTCTTCTCAGCACTCTTCATGTATATTTTTTGTAGCCAAAAACTAGAGTGGGAAAGGAAAAGATAACATCTGATTTGGGATGACTAAAGTACATAGAGAACAATTTAGTCTCTTAAAACAATGCAAGAAGTTAGATTCCAGTAGTAATTCAAGTGAAGGCAGGAGGCTGGGCCAGACCCAAACATCTATGCAGCCCCAGTGACCCAAGCTATCACATGTGATATACCTCACTTCTTTATTTGCTTGTTTATTCTGAGTGACTACAAGGGCACTCGATGTGATAAAATGTGGACAATGTCCTGAGTTCAGCTGGAGAGAGTTAGGATATTATCTTTCTGGAGCTTCTCCCTGCAGTAATGATGATACCCGTTTTGGGGTTAATTTTCTGTTGAATAAGCACGTCAGGTTTTAAGGCACTGGTCCAGACTGTAAACAAGTCAGTCTCTTTGGAGCCTTCTTTGGCAGCTTTGCTGAGGTTGCTATTTGTATTAGAATATTTGCTAACTTTCTTCATAAAGCCAGGTATGTTTCTGTGAAAAGAAGAGGTAATGTTGACATCTGTCCTCTTGCCAGCAGCACCAATCCTATTACTTTGTTAGCTCAGTTAGCCCTTCCCCATGCTGATTCCCTAAATAAGGCACTGCTGAAATTCTGACCCAGGGCTAATTATAATCTGCTCCACACACAACTCCAAGTATCTGTACAAGAGGTAGGAAGAGCTCAGTCCCAACATTTCAGAGGCACTAAGACCAGAAGAAATGTCATTGCTGAGAGAAGTCAGTGATAGAAAACTCTGGAATGTAAATTTTAGATGAGGTAGAGATTTTCACATGTAGCTGACAAGCAATTTAAAGCACTAAGAAGAGTTCAAGAGGGAGTTAAGTGGCCCACATAGATATATGGATGCTAGAACAATTTGGATGCATTTAGGATACAGGATAGACAAAGAATTCATCTCATCTCTAAGCTGTTTGGAGCTGTGACTACATTTTGATTCACAGCTTGTATGAAGCTTTCAATAGCAAGTCTGGCCCCAGCTACAACAGATCATTGTAACAGCTCTGTTCATATTACAGTGCTGGGGAGAAGAAAACAAACAATCTAAACAATGTAAGATCACCACAATTGCTTCAATTGTTTTTATAGGTTACCCATAAGATTGTGGGCACTTTTCAGACATAGAAAAAGGCATAAACTTGGACTTAGACCTTATAGCCCAAAGCTCTAGCCCAGTGCAGATTCCTCATGCTTTCAAACTTCATTGACAGCAGTAGCAGATCTAGGATAAAATGCAGGAAGTTCAGGGTTATTATTTATGTTCCAAGATTAAATGATACGACTGCAAGAAGGAAAAGGACTATTTTCTGTAGGACAGAAGGTTGCTGTCCCTGCAGTATAAATGTGCAATCTGAAGACACAGGAGGTTTTGCCTGGTCAGCATTTTGATCCTTCCATTTAGCGTTGCATAGAATAGTGAGGGATAATTTTGCTTTCCTGTTCTCCATTTCTTTGCACTTGAACTACAGGTCAAAGTCTGATGAAGAAATTGGAGATACAGGTGGTGCTGTATCCACAAAAAAAGTTAAATCATGCACTCTGCTGTCTGTTTTTTTAATGATGGGAGAATTGCACCTAAAAGGCAGCTAATTTGTTCTTTGAAATAAGTAAGACTTTGCAAAGCACCTGTGGCTGTTCTCATCCTGCTCCCACCACACTGGCAGATGAAAGCTTCCATTCTCATCAACTGGAGCAAAAGGAGATACATGATGAGCATATTTGGGAGCATTCATCATCAAGCAAATAGGACTAAGCATGCTGCTGGCGACATCCTGTGATGGAAGTAGATGTGCATTCACTGTATTCGGTGTAGCTGGATCCATTTATATCTGACCCTATGTTCTTGAAACTCCGAGTGACAGTATGGATACAGTTGTGACAGTCTAAGTATGCAGGCAAAAGTCAATTTGGTGGGAAGAGGTGCAATGCTTGTTACTCCAGCATATATTGTTGGAAATTCAGACAACTTTCAGGGCATTTAAAATCCTCTTTCTCTTTCCGACGTGAAGTTTGGACCATATGTCTGAAGGCATGCTTCTTTTTTTTTCCTGATAGTATCATTTTGATTGATGGGAGATATTATCTTTCTCTGCAAACTTTGATACGAAGATTCCTTCAAGACTTCACTGTCTGTAACGTTTTCCCAGGTGTCTGTCCAGTACAGAGCTGCCACATTTTTTTCTCTCATTACACACTGCTGTTAATATCTGCCCTTTTTCTTCGCATTCCAATTTCTGCCCATTCCAATCCATTATAGTTCGCTTTTTGCAATCATAATGACAAACTCCTGTTCAACTTTTCTTTCCTTATTTGGTGGTATGGGTGGGATTACTCTACAAATTACAAAGCACTTCACAGTATCATTATTATTGTGTTTTGACATTTTTTGATTCTCATGTAATTATGGGCTGTGTTATTTTGATATGGACCTGATCCAACAGCTGAGCATTTTATCGATTTGCATACTCTCAGTGTTAAAAATTCCTTTCTTCTTTTAAAGTGACAGACTTTCAATATTTTTCCCATCTTTTTTTACATTGGCTTTTCTTGCCAGTGAGTCAGGTTAAATGCTCTGCCATCTCTGCAGCTTCTGTCATCTCCTAGCATCGAAACTGACTCTTATAGAGGCTGCTGTTCTTATTTTTGAGCCTTCAGAGCACATTTTGTATGTAAGGTAGATGTTTTTTGTTTCTCTGTCTTTGCTGTCTCTGATTCTTGTCTTTTGGTTTGTCTTTGGCTTCTGTCTTTCTGGTTTTTGGCTCAGATGTAGCAGAGGTGCAGTTATTGTTAGCTGGCTGAGAGAAAATCATAGAATCATAGAATTAACTGGGTTGGAAAAGCCCTCCAAGATCATCAAGTCCAACCATACCATGGTTACTAGACCATGGCACTAAGTGCCACATCCAGTCTCACCTTAAAAACCTCTAGGGACAGTGAATCCACCACCTCCCTGCACAGCCCATTCCAATGCCTGATCACACTCTCAGTAAAAAATCTCTTCCTAATATCCAACCTAAACCTCCCCTGGCAGAGCTTGAGTCTGTGCTCTCTTGTCCTGCTGCTGGTTGCCTAGGAGGGAGAAGAGAACTCACCTGACTCCAACCTCCTTTCAGGAAATTGTAGAGGATGATAAGGTCTACCCTGAGCCTCCTCTTCTCCAGGCTAAACAACCCCAGCTCCCTCAGCCTCTCCTCATGGCACTTGTGCTTGAGTCCCTTCACCAGCCTCGTTGCTCTTCTCTGGACCTGCTCCAGCACCTCAATATCCCTCCTGACCTGGGGGGCCCAGAACTGAGCACAGCGATACAAGACAGAGAATTGTAGAGGATGATAAGGTCTACCCTGAGCCTCCTCTTCTCCAGGCTAAACAACCCCAGCTCCCTCAGCCTCTCCTCATGGCACTTGTGCTTGAGTCCCTTCACCAGCCTCGTTGCTCTTCTCTGGACCTGCTCCAGCACCTCAATATCCCTCCTGACCTGGGGGGCCCAGAACTGAGCACAGCGATACAAGACAGAGAAGTGTCTTTCTTCTGTAGTTCTGTTTGATGCAAGATCTTCCATGATGAGGCTGATTTTGCCCCCCACCCTGACTTTTTCAAGCTGAAATTATTCCACCTGAAATTGCAGAGACAAACATCAGACCACGATTTTCCAGGAAAACGTGACCAGTACTAGGCAAAATATTTGAGAGATGGGAAGATATTTTAAAAAGTGGGGTGATCTCACTTTTTGGCTTATTCCCTGCTGTTTATTTTAAATAAATGTCATGACTCAAAACTATCTTGACCGAGAAACTCCATATTTGGGTTCCTTTTGTTATTTTCCCTGGCAAGGATAGGTGGTTTGGACTCAGTTTGGAAGGTGTCTGTGTGTGTGGGGGTGCTATAATTTAGATATTAATAACAACAGTTTCTACATACATTAGAAACACATCAGTTTTGTGAATGCCTCATTCTGGCTTGTGCATTGTTCATAAACCACAGACCAACAGTCTTTGTGCTCTTTGACCAGTATGCAATATTTCACACTCTTTAGGAAGCACATAGCCAAAGGCTACCAGATGCCTGAGCAGTTGCTATTATATCCATGAGGCAGGATGTAAGAAGCACTCAGTTTGAAGCATCTTCTGATCTCCACAGGAGTTTCTACAGTGTCTGTTAACTTCTTGGGCATTCTTAAGATTGTGCTGGCTGAGAAGAGCCCTCAGTGCCTCTATGGGTATATCCCAAATGTGAGGTCTCAATGAATCCTCCTCCCAGCCTACTGCTTGATCGTGAGTAGCTCCCTGCATTAACCATGGCTTTTAGAGAAGCATTTACACATTTCTCTTATGCCCCAGGATGCTGAAATCTGAAAGATACCTAACCTTGAATTAAGTCCAAGGAAAAAGCAGTAATAAAAAGGGAATGTGGAAGTGTTTGTGGATAAAAAAAGGAGTCCTGAAATAATGTAATTACCTGAACTGCCCAGTTACTGGCAAATAAGCATATGAAAAGTACAGAATTAGGGCAAACTTGACCTAAACATCTTGATAGAGAAAATTACTTTGTTATGCCTGAATTTTAGTACATTCAAAGAAAACCTGATGTGCCATGTAGGCTCTGCACAGCCTCTAAATATTCTGGTCCATAATTCCTGGAGTTCCAAGTCTGGTTTTTGGGTTTTTCTGCTCTTAATCAAAACTGATGTAGGTCAGGCAAGTACTTTATTAACTGGTGTTACTATGGCGCATAGTAGGAAATCTTGAGAGTGAGTTCTGAGTGAGCTGTGATTCCACTGAAACGTGGAGGTGGCAGACTTGGCCTCCAGCAGCAGATGAGTGCCAGCAGGGCGAGTCTGGTCATGGGAGCAGGGAATTCAGCAGAGGCTGCAAAACTCTCCCAAGATGGGCAAAGTAGCCCTGACTAAGCTCCTTGCTGGCACAGTGAGTCAGCTACCGGTGTGCAAGCAAGGCAGCTTAGGTTAGATAAGTTTACATTGCAAAACCATTCTGTCTGCCACGTAGAGAAATGTTGAAACATTTTAAAATTCCTTTAATAGCAGTACCTTTATTCATTATGAGTCTGTGAAATTGTACCACCTAGTAAAACCATAGTCCAGACTTACTCAGAGTTTAAATAGTCACAGTAATTAAATCAAACTAGTGCAATCAAATCCATCTCCAAAACAAAAAAGGAGACCACACACCTCCAAGATACCACTTTGAATGCTTCTCTTTTGAACATCCTAGTTTGTAAGGGGAAAGTTGTGAAACTGGATACGAAATACTTCTCTTTGAATTCCTCCATCATCTTGTTGTGAAGTGCATGTGCTTTGCTATTTTGGACCCAAGACCTCTGTTCCCCTCTGGAGGAATGAGAAACAGATTTATGGCACTAATGAAATGGGCAATGGGTAACCCTTCGGTAGAGACCTAGTGTTTTCCAGTGATTAGATAAGCGATAAGTTGTCCAGGCAAATTTAACCGTATCTTCTGAGAAGCACTACATATGTTTTACTTTGGGGAGGGAATTCTTTGACAGATTGGAATTTTCTAGAACACAATATATCCTTCCTTCAAAATCAGTCCAAACTGTGTTTTCTGTCTCAAGCAACATCAGAAACACTTTGGGCATAAAGTATCATTTTCTAGAGAATGCTTTGGTAAAATGAGGCATCTCTAGCCAAATATGACAATAGTCAACATAGTTCTTTGTGTACTTCACAGTTAAGAAATCTTATTGAAAGTTGAAAGGATTGGATTAAATTCCTCTTGGATTTCCTGTGATAATCTCAGTTGGATCATCTGCTCTTACATGTTATAGTTCAACAATGTCTGACTCTGTTAAGGAAAAATGATATTTATTAGACACAACTTTCTTTTACAAACTCTCCTCATCTGATTGGGACAACATATGCTATTTAAAGGGCTGTCTTGAAACTAATGAAAATTTTTCATAGATAACCAAAAAATAATCTCAGCTGGGAAATAATGAACTCCATTAGCCCTTCATCTTAAAAACAATCAAACAAACATGGTGATTTTGGACTTGGTTTCTCTCTCTCCATATATTAGAGTCATATAATCATAGAATCAACAGGGTTGGAAAAGAACTCCAAGATCATCAAGTCCAACCCTACCATGGTTACTAGACCATGGCACTAAGTGCCACATCCAGTCTCACCTTAAAAACCTCTAGGGACAGTGAATCCACCACCTCCCTGCACAGCCCATTCCAATGCCTGATCACACTCTCAGTAAAAAATCTCTTCCTAATATCCAAGCTAAACCTCCCCTGGCAGAGCTTGAGTCTGTGCTCTCTTGTCCTGCTGCTGGTTGCCTAGGAGAAGAGACTGACCCACACCCGAGTCCAACCTCCTTTCAGGGGGATGTAGAGGATGATAAGGTCTCCCCTGAGCCTCCTCTTCTCCAGGCTAAACAACCCCAGCTCCCTCAGCCTCTCCTCATGGGACTTGTGCTCGAGTCCCTTCACCAGCCTCATTGCTCTTCTCTGGACCTGCTCCAGCACCTCAATATCCCTCCTGAGCTGAGGGGCCCAGAACTGAGCACAGGATTCAAGGTGTGGCCACACCAGCACCAAGTCCAGGGGCTTCCCTGGAATCACTTCCCTGGTCTTGTTAACCATGCTGTTCCTGACTCAGACCAGGATGCCATTGGCCTTCTTGGCCACCTGAGCACACTTCATGTATACTGCAGTTCAGGTTTTTGGTAGCAAGGGTTAAATTCATCCTGCTTGGCATTGCTGCATGACAAGTAGTTTGGTGAACTTTAAGAATCAGAGTCCTTGAATATAGACTTGTATTTCAGTAGATACGGTTTGTGAGTGTTGAAGGATGGAACATCTGTTGAATGGACAGATGCTCCTTCTGGGCAATAACCATTAGCTATTTATAAGAGCATTTATACTTTGGGAAGGATGTTTATATATTTGTCGTATTAAAATATAAGTAGGCAAATGCTAAATATTCTGCTAATAGAGAGCATCCTAGCCCCTAGCATTAAATTCACTCTGTTCTGCTCTCTGTGAAGTTGTTGAAAATTTTACTCTGAATTTTAGAGGCCCAGGCTTGACTCTTTAAAATATGTAAACTATATTTAGGAACTGTGACCTTAGTGAGTGCTTTGAATACATGTGATAAAGGAAGTAAGTTTGTCATGTATTGTTCCATATGGTGAGAATGCATACATTGTTATTCTGTTTGGTTTAGTCTATTTTTATAGAGGAGTTGAGGAGAAAAGCATAAAATTGAGCTGTTTAACCTAGTAGCTAAGAAAGTACTGTGACTTCTTTTGGGCTAGATCTTAGTTTCTCTATTTCTAGTGCAGAATTTCTGTTGTAAATCTTTACCTGTATGACAGAGACAACAGTTAATTTTGTCTATTATCAGATGTGGCCTTTGCTTGAGTGAGGTTAAAATGGCTGATGGTGATCTCTGTCATGCCACAAATACAAGCATAGGAGGAAGTTTGTGCTGATTTTCCTGAACGAATGCCTTTGCTAAATTTTATAGACTTCATCCAAAACCCAATAAGAGAACTCTTCAATACCATTACAAAGGCAGAAAAAGGAAAACTTGAAAATCTGCATTTTCAGCACTGACTAGATCAGTTATTTCTTGGTTTCAATGTTTACAAGCAGAGAATACAACTGAAAATTCAGAAGGAAATCCAAATTTCCAAATCCAAACCCCAGTTTCAGGTTGTTGGTCCTTTCTGCTTTTCAGATTCCTCTTTTGAAGTGTTTGAAGTGCCTCCAGTCAGGCTACTGAATCACTAGTCATTTCAGAACTCTCAATCTCATTCTTCTCTTTTCCTAGCCTTTTTCTCTTTTCCTCTTCTCTTTTCTGTTAAGGTCAAATCTTGCTTCTCCTGATGCCAATAATAAAACTCCCATTGATTTCAACATCAGCAG
>NW_008678680.1:165816-187937 GCF_000695815.1 Acanthisitta chloris
ACCACAATGAATCTCTGGGAAGAATTCATTTATATTCATTCCAGCGATGCCATGAAAAATGGTCTCTTGCTATTTTATCACATCCAAACTGTTGCTCTAACTCTAACATCCTAGCTGTTGCTAACAAGTCAGTGATGATTTGTAAACCAACAATTCATGGTAACCACATTCCATCTCCATTATGATGTGTGGTTTAGAAATGGAAAAGTAATCAAGACCTCCTGTTAAGAGGCTTTATTTCAGTTGAATGTTTCTGTAAATAAAAGCATTTTGAAAGGATCATTTCTATATGTTTCTAGCTCCAAATTGTTCATTTGATCTAGGCCTCATCTACACTCCAAATTCCTGCCAGACTCTGTCTGTCAAGAGTATGAGATCCCCAGTAGTGGCATGAGCATATTGGCAAAACTGGTTTTATCAGTACAAGTATTTTCACTCAACTGGATAGTTTCACTAGACTGGAACAGCAGTTCCATTTCTTGGAGACAGCTATGTCCATTCCTTGGAATACTTCGTAATACTTTATCAGCACACTATAAGGGTACTCTGACATAAACAAAGGCCTCCTACTAGAGTTACAGTAACAGATGAAGAATTGTAGTCAGACCCATGGTATGTAGTAATGCCCTTGGGAATGAAGAGCCTGCGTAGTTTGTGCAATGCTTTGTCTTGGTTGTAAGGATTGTGGGCAGTCACTATGACACTAAGGGGGACTTTCTGGCACCTTGGTGAGAGACCACCTAGAATTACTGGTAAATAAACTCAAACAGGGGAATTTGGTTTCAGTACTAGGTTTTGGTACCAACTGGGTTGAAAACCGTCTTTTACTGTCTTTGACACCAATGCACTCTGTTCTTTTAGCCCTCTGTAAGAAGCCTAGCAGCCTGGCTTGGAGGTTAGAGGCACTTTGTTTTGTAACCTGCTGAAAGAGATAGCAAATTAGGCAATCTAGAGAGTGCCCTAGTTAATCAGCCCTAACTATAATGTGATGTCAAGATAAAGACCACACTAATTAGGAGATAAAGCTCTCTTCCTACCTCTTCCTCTCCAGCAAAAATCACTACTTGATTAGTTTACATATCCCAGGATTGAGCACAATTCCCTGGGGTTAGGATGTCAACTCAAAGGGTTTATATGAATGATCGGATTTTCTATTGAACAAAAGACTGACTACTAAAAATCACTCTTAAAACTGACTTTTATTTTGTGACTTAATGCTATGAAGAGGGTTTGAGCACATGAATCCTCATGAGATGTGCATTAGATTTGCTGTGTTTTACTTTTAAACTCCTCCTTAGCTTTGAAAAGAGCTCAGATATTTCACTGAAGAGATGACCGACATGTTGTCTTACAAGCTGCTAGATATTGATTCTGGTGGGTCTTGAAAGGACAAGCCAGTCTGCCATGCTTCACTCTGCAGGCAGCGACACGTGAGTATGATGTTAGGGGCCACTGCAGCCCAGACTGGTTCATATCCATAGAGCAGCCTTTGATAATATCTGGCCTCCCCAGTTCTGGAAACATGTCAAAATCTCTGAGCTGGGTTACATGATTTTATCCCTATCTCTCATTCTTTCCACACAACCCTTTGGGGCATGGAATAGATACCTGTATCTCTTCACAATTTTCACAAATATTTCCTCTCCCAGTGTCTCTGCCTTTGGCCTAA
The DNA here is from genome assembly GCF_000695815.1 of Acanthisitta chloris. NCBI lineage: Eukaryota > Metazoa > Chordata > Aves > Passeriformes > Acanthisittidae > Acanthisitta > Acanthisitta chloris. Next base: position 167,486 of record NW_008678680.1, read on the forward strand.
TATACCATGCTGTTCTTTAATAATCAAGTGAACGAAAGGAAGGGAATTGCCAGTATTTATCCAGTAGTAGGACTATGTCAGGTAACAGGACAGGACCTCAGCCAAGCACTATGTTTACATTAATGCTGATGCTGCGCTACCACCTGGTGGGCAAGAGGTAAATAGCGCTGAGCTGGCCCATCCGCAGGAACAGGGTCCGTGTGGAATAAGAACAGCACTGGCTGGGAAGGTGACTGTGGGCAGACTAGTTGATAAAGACTGTACAGCCTGAATGCTCCTGTTTGAGACAGCTGGGGATCTGGGCAGCCAGCAGAAGCCAAACAGATTGTGAAAATCTGCTAGAGTGCTGAAGTGTGATAGCAGGTGAAGGGTACCCTCCAAAGGGATGTGACACTCTGGTTCTCCTCTAGGATATAAAGAGAAGCAAGTAGGATGAAATCATATTCCTATTATACTACAGTACCTTTAGGCATAGATAGAGGTAACTCTTTTGATCTGCCTACCCTTAAATGCAATCCTCAGAGCTGTTTACAGGTTCCTTGAATGACTTCCATCTGCTAACTTAGCTGACAAGTCCTTTGACATCACCTTGGAGACCAAACACCTCCATGGGTCTTCTTTCCACATGCTAGGATTACAGCAGCTCTCTTGCATTTCAATTCTGTGCTTCAGGGAAGAATAAAAATCAGAAGACCATGTTCTTGAACATATTAATAAGAATATTATTGGTAGCTTCTTCAACCTATCAGGATTCGGTGCCCTATGGCACTTAAGAGATTCCAAGAGGAGAAGGTGTATTCAAAATATTATCTTCCTTTTCCCTAAACTGAAGGAATCCCACTGCATACTCAAAAGTATGCACAATCAGATGTACTGGCTGTTGTGCCTCCTCACATGTGAACTACAGAGGGATTTGAAAAACAAGTGTTTCTCTGACATCTCTGTTACATGACAAAGACGTCCCTGGAAATGTTCAATAAACAACTTGCCATGACACTTAGTGCTATGGTTTAGTTTGGACATTCAGTCAAAGGTCTTTCAATGATCTTGGAGGTCTTTTCCAACCTTAATGATTCTATGACTCTGGCTGAAGGTAAAAGATTTTGGGGACTGAGCATCCTGTTTGTCAACAGGCTAAGATCCAGAGTTATACTGATGCCAAATTCTCTCTGTGGTCCGTTGTGATACAAAATGTTACTGAGGGTTTCCACATCCAGAGAACATGTCCAAAAAGCCCAGTTTATTTGATATTACAGAACAAGCCTTTCTCAATTGCTCTTCTGTTAGAGTAATCCTCTTCACGTGGTAAATTAAGTGTCCACTGGAGCACATGGACTTGGGTCTCTAACACATCTACAGATTGCCTTAATCATAGGCAGTAGAATTCTTTCTGCTTTCCTGCTGTCTCACCTCCCCCATCCTCTACAATTTCATATGACAGTTTGAGCATTTTTTCCAAGATTGCCTCTTCCAAGCTGAAGAATGATCCATCCTGACAGACATGAAGCCAAGGAAAGATGGCAGGAAGCCTACAAGGATGAAGCAGGAGCTCCAGGCAAACCTCAAACATAAAAATAGAAACATGTAAGAGGTGGAATTAGTTTCAGATCTACCATAAGGAATATAGACACATTATATCATGCAAGGATGAGGTTAGGAGAACCAAAGCCCAGCTGGAGTTAAATATGGTGAGGGATATAAAGAACAACAGGAAGGTCTTCTACAAGTGTATCTACAGTAAAAATCGGGGGAAATGTAGGCAGGCAGTTGAATGGGATCATGGAAAAGACTGAACAACTCACTGACTTCTTGACTGGAGAAATGGGACAACCGGAATCTCTGTGAAATGCAAAATCCTGAACCTGTGGATGCTTAGCCCTAAGCATCAGTGCAGACTGGGCTGATCCACCAGCTGAAAAGAAGTTTAGCAGAAAAGGTCTGATGGCCTGGGAGTACTGTTGGACATCAAATTGACTGCATGCCAGGAGTCTGCCCTTGAATAAAAGATGTCCAACATCATCCTGGGATGCATTAGGAAGATCATTGCAGACAAATGGAGTTAGGTTTTTTGTTGTGCTTGGATTTGGGGTGTTTGTTTGTTTGCTTTCCGTGAATGGTCAAACACTAAAACAGGCTGCCCTGAGAGGTTACGGAGCCTCTGTCCTTGGAAGTATTCAAAGCCTGACTGGACACAATACTGAGTACTGTGCTCTAGTCAGGTGTTGGACTAGGCAATCTCCAGAGGTTCCTTCCAAAATCTGTGATTCTGTACAGTAACATATTCATTATTCCAGACATAGTTCTGATAGAACCAATGCTCCTATGTAGGATTTCTTTTTTCTTTTTTTTTGGCAGAGAGAGGACATACATTTCTATCTTTTGATTCTGCTTTCAATAACATTCAGCTCACAGTTAATTGTGGGCATGAGTGAGTCCTCATGCTCTCTTCAGCATTTTTCCCTGCTTTACTTCTCCTGTTACCCAAAGAAACTTATCAAAGCATCACAGCTTCCCTGTGGCCCCAGCTTCTCTCTTACAAGGACATGGAAAAAATAAAAGTTCATATTAGTTTCTGGCTTGGCAGTTATGCCTAGGAATGAAGAACGGTAAGCACACTGCAGACACTCTTCCACTCCAGCTCTGTGCAAGAGTGGTCCTTCAATTCAGGATTAGATCCTTCCCCCTTTACTCTGCCTTAAGCACAGCGAAATTGCTATCCATGACTGCCATGAATCTAGGACTCTCCAATTTTTTCTCACCTGCTGTCCTTTTGCTTTTCTCTTGCACGGACCAGTAGCATGAAATTGCAGAGCACGTGTGGAGAAACATGTTGAGGACTGAAGACCTTGACCTGAAAGATGTGCTGATTTCATCTACCAAGATCTCGCTACAGAAAGATTTCTGTGTCATGCTGAAAATAACAACTTCTTTACTGAGGGTGGAAGTCTGGTAATGTGACAAATGCTGAACCTGTTTCTCTGCAGAGAAATTGCCAGCAGAAGACACTGTGGTGATGTTGTAGGAGGAATTCAGAGTATAACAGTTCTTGATGGGTTTTGTTGGTGCCCTCAGCTACTGGAGAACATTATTCTTCACTTCTAGGACTGGGGCTCCTTACGTAAAAAAATAGTTCCTCTTGCTCCATGTTTCCTAAATGGTACCATTTGTCTTTCTCTGTCTTGCATACAAATGTAAACAGGACTCCACAATCTCAAAACTGATCTATTAGAAAGTGAAAAAAACTGAATTTCCTGAATGCTTAGGCAATATAGTGGGCCATGTAGGGTAGACTAAGACAGCTCTTCTGAGACTGTTGTAGTACCATTTTATATCAGCTTAGGATATGGAACTAAGCCATCAGTGGAAACCATATAGGGTCCCACAGTCCTCTGTAATAACTTTAGTGCCTTCAGCTGTTAGTCAGCACCAAAAGGCTTTGGTAAAGTGCTTGAATGTGAGGAATAATTTGCAGAAACTAATTAGGAAAACCTTTGTACAGGCCACCTTTTCCATTTAAGTAGTAAAGAGTGATGTGTTCTCCAGTTTTCCGCATAATGAAATTGCTTCTTTACTTCATGTTATCAGTCTGGTTCCTGGACAAATAGAGATGTCAAGGTGCTGGGAAGTCAATTTTCTTCACACATTTTTTTGCTTTATCTATCTTTAACTCCTTTTAACCGAGTAAGACAGCAATAGAGAATCATAGAATCAACCGGGTTGGAAAAGAACTCCAAGAACTTCACGCCCAACCCTACTGTGGTTACTAGACCATGGCACTAAGTAACACATCTAGTCTCATCTTGAAAATCTCCAGGGACAGTGAATCCACCACCTCCCTGGGCAGCACATTCCAATGCCTGATCACTCTCTCAGTAAAAAGTCTCTTCCTAATATCCAGCCTAAACCTCCCCTGGCAGAGCTTGAGTCTGTGCCTTCTTGTCCTCCTGCTGGTTGCCTGGGAGAAGAGACCAACCCCCACCTGACTCCAACCTCCTGTCAGGGAGTTGTAGAGGGTGATAAGGTCTCCCCTGAGAAACTAATGATGCATCACAAAGTACAGAGAAATTGTGCTTGGATGGTTTGCCCACAACCCAAACAGGCAATATCATCATAAAGCCAGTTCCAGAATAGTGAAGGGGTAGAATTATTACCAAACTGTGCATATGACAGCAATATTGGATGATATATTTATAATAGAAAGTCCATTCTGGTAACATTTCCTTTGTTTCCTACCCAGGGATAAAGATTGGTAATTGGAAGGAAGTTGCAATAAGCAACAGTGGCTAACAATTTCCTTTACAGAACTCCCTCCTCAAGCTCCCTACAGCTAACACAGTGTTTCATCAAGGGGCTAAACCATACTTGGTTGCAAAGTTTGCCTTTGTAGGATACTAGAGACATAGGAATAGAGTTAAATGATTTTGTTTACTCAGATTTAAATCAAGAAATATGAACTAATGAAAGAGTCAGAACCAAATTCAAATGTCTGTAGTGCAAGACTTAATCACTGTACAACATTCATATCATCATCCAACACACATTCCATTTCTAACCCATCAGTTTTGGGATTCATTCAGGAAATACTTAAAAACAGGGCTTTTTATTTCTTATGGTTTCTATTGAGACTCTTCCTAGCAGAGTTGTATGAAACATAATGATGATCACCTGTGTCATCTTGTGAGATGTTCTTGAAAGAAGACATTTGTTAATTAACAGATTAATAGATACTTTCCTCCTACGAGTTTATTTTAATTGTCTGTTTAGATCAGAGTATTTAAAGTGTGCCAGTTTACCACTTCAAGGAATATTTCATCATACTGACAGTTGGGGTCTTTTTTTTTCCTGTCAGTAAATATAAGAGCAAAGCACTAAATGCTGCACAGTGATATGACTGCAAGTGGATCTTTTCTTTTTCCTTCCACAATTCAGCTATTAGCCTGCTCAACAGAAATTTTGCTGTTGATTCAGTATGGGATCAGTCAAACTGGCTTCAGTAAAGTCAACAACAAACCTTGTTTTATTGCCCACTGTGCTCAAACTCCACAACTTCAGCAACAGCCAATGAATATCATTGTGAATGGTATCCAAAATGTTTATACAGCAGCCAGTTCAGATATTCAGCTTCCAGAGTGGAGAATTCTTCTAGTCACTGTACCTGACATGTGTTACATTCTTTGTTTTATATTTAGCAGTTTATGTTTAAACCTATCACAGATCATGTTGTGAGAGAAGTACCTTGAAGCTGAACACTCCTGGCTGTGGATGGGAGTAGAGATTTTGTTTGGATACACCAGATGGTGGTTGTCACCTCTTTCTGTAACAATTTTTCAAGGCCTTAACTGCCTTCAGCAAGGTCCTGGTTTAAGTTTCAGTGTGTCCATGCGTTCCTCAAGTTCCACGCAAAACTCTGGGAAAATAATATTAAACTTTCTCATGTTCATTGAGCTCATTTTCCTCATTTGCAAGCACAAATCAAAGGAATTAAAAAATGACATTTAAAAATAAGGGGAAAAAAGAAAATTCTTGGTAAAATAGTTAAGCAGAAAAAAGAGAGCACCTAACATAGGGTTATAGCAGCAACAGTTTTACAGTCTTCTGCTGCGGGGGCAGTGCTTGGCCAGCTCCTCACTCTTCCTTTCTAAGGCAGCCTTCACTCAAAATTTAGGGCTCTTGTATCTTGCAAGGCAGCAAGGCCAGGTCAGTTTCAGCTTTCATAGAATCATATAATCCAGGTTGTAAGAGACCTTCAAGGTCATCCAGTCCATCTGTCCACCTAGCACTACCACTGTAACCCCCAAACTACTAAACTTTATCACCTGTCATCAGATCCAGATACCTCTTGAACACCTCCAGGGGTGGTGACTTCATCATCTCCCTGGGCAGCCTATTTCAGTGCCTGAACACCCAAACAGTGAAGAAAATTTTCTAATATCTAATCTGAATCTCCTCTGTCTCATCTTAAAGCCATTTCCTCTAGGTCTCTCACTGTAGAATCATAGAATAAATTTGATTATAGAATCGTTTGAAAAGACCTCCAAGATCATTAAGTCCAACCCTACCATAGTTGCTACTCCATGGCACTAAGTGCCACATCTAGTCTTATTTTAAAAACCTTCAGGGATGGTGAATCCACCACCTCCTTGGGGCATGGTGAAGAGATTAGTCCCTACATCTCTACAACCTCCTTTTGAGTAGTTGTAGAGAGCGATGAGGTCCCCTCTAAGCGTCCTCTTCTCTAGACAAAACAAACCCAGCTCCCTCAGCTATTCCTCATAAGACAAGTTTTCTAGACCCTTCACAAGCCTTGCTGCCTTTCTCTGGTGTGTTCTTTCCCAGACATCATTTAAAACACTTTCCCAAAGACTCCTCCTTTCTAACCTTTGTGCCTCATGCTGAAAGCAAATGCCTTAGATAAGGCTAACACTGTTCAGGCATGGTGAAAAAGTCTTAACTGACCTTGGCTCCTCCATACTCTCACAGGTACAAAATTTCATCCTTTATGCTGAAAAACTCCTTTCAGACAGAAATGTTTCTCAGCTATAGCAAACCAGCCTATCCAAAGCAAACATGTTTTAGGTCTATCTACCAGTCCTTTCTGTTCCTCACCCCTTTCACTCTGCCAGTTGTCAGCCAGAATTTTCTAGTCTGTCTTTCTTTCCCCTGAGGAATATTTGTGGTGGGAGAGGGTGCCAGAGATTTGCTTTCACTTTGGGCCTCAGCCACCAGCATTACCCAAACTTAATGTATATTTAATACAATGCAGCCAGTAACTCTTTCTGCCAACCTCTGATCATGTGCCAGCTGAAGAATGCTGCGATGTAATGTTCTCTAACTAAATCTCAAAGCCCATGTACAAACCCCTGATTAGGGGAGAGTGAGATTACTAGGGGTGTATGTACATACCCCTCTGTTTCTATGCCAGCTGGAATTTCTCCATGTTGTAGGATATCTATAGAAACAGGCTTCATTGAACCTGCTGGTTTTGCAGTATGTGCATAAGGGAGTATGTATATACCCTCCAGTAGTGGAGGGTTTTTCCTGGTAGCTTCATTTCCTGACTCACACAGTCATGTAACACTTCTGTGCATGATTAATTGGTGGATGTGATTTACTGGGTAAATGATGGTGCTTCAGTGATGGGTGTAAGGAGGGATTCGTGTGTGTAATTGTACATGAAAGAATTATGTGTTTTAAGTTCTTTGAGGAACATGCTATCATTTCCATGGAAGCTTGCTTTGATTTGTTTTCTTCCTCCTTCATGGATCAGTAGAGACAATGAAGACTGATGATAATGAAGTTTCCTTTCTTGGAAGATCTTTTTCTTTCCTCTCCCCACCCTCACCACTGGCATTTCTTGAAGTGGCTAAGTAAGGGTTGCATTCACAGGTAGCATAAAGATTGAAATGTTAAGGGAACAAGAGGGATGTGATTGAGAAGGTCTTTCTGAGGATGACAGCTCTGCCTTGTAGTACAATACTATTTCTCAGGGGAGTGGGTGGGAGGCCAGCCTAAATTTCTTCTTCCTGTCCTGCCAAATTCCCCAAATTGCATAACTGTGTATTCTCCTTACACAGTGGTACCCTTGGCATCCTTAGTAAGTCTGCAGGGAAGCAGTGAAGCAGCTGGAGGCTTGAAGGTGGACCAAAATTGGTGGAGGACAGACTTGGTTAGCCAAAAAACAAAACAAACTCAAACCCACAAACTGAATTTACTAGCTCTCCCATGTATAAGGGAACAACACAATACAGATTTAATAACATACACTATTTTGTTCTACATGCACTCCATCTAGGAAAAATAAGTTTATCGGGATAAGCAAAGGACTCACAGGGAGTTCATCAGTTCAGTTTCAAGTCACAAGATGTGTTTTACTTGGCTTTGGAGCCTTCTTGTGCAAGATTAATATGAAACTGCTGAAATGCATACTGACAAAAAGACATCTTTTTACTGGTTGGTGCTTTTTCCTCAGTGCCATTATTTTCATCAGGAGACCCCATCGCTGCCTTTCCCATCACCGCTGCCTTAGATTGACAGAGTATGAGATACTTCTTGGCTTCTGGGAGGAAATGGAAGAATGACTATTGAAAGAGCAGAGTGACCAGTGTATCTCATAAGGATGCAACCCTGGAGGCTTTTGTTTTGTCACTATACTGAATCAAAAGAGAAGAATTAGCACCTTCTTTTAGGGGAGTATCAAACATGCCTATCCTGGGGTAGGTTCTGTCTGAGTAAGGAGGGAAGGATTTAGCTCCTTTGGAAAAATATTTTTGCATCTTTAAAGTTCTAATAGCTAAATCCATTACTTTCGCAGCTTCACTAAGTTTCACTGAAGCCTACCCCAGCCATGCATGCCATCTGACTGTCACTAGGACAATAAAAATGCAAGTACATCCACAGTGGTTTTGATAATCCTGCTCTTATTTTCTATGTATAGCACCTTAGACAGGCTCAGTGCTGTTGCTGGGATTGCTCGAGAGATTGGGTACTCCTCAGCATGTGTAAGGGTGGGAGAAACTGGCTCCAAATGCTTTCTTTTTCTCTCTTTGCTGCAGGAACTGGAAAAGACAAGGGTGTGTGGGCGGGCCTGGAGTCCCTCCAAGGAAAGTGTGAGGCCTTGGGCAAAACAAATCCATCAGGTCTCTCATTTCTTCCAAATATAGGTCTGTTCTGAGCAATAGCCAAACTCAAGTCTAAATTCCACATTCAACTGTTTCAGAGGGAATACATGAAAAAGACCCTATGGCCTACAGAGTCTGTCTATAGAAAATATTTTGATAGCTCTTCCGCTCTGGCATTATCTTCCACTTAAAAAGAAAGAAAAAGAAAACACACGGAACTGGAGCGCATGATTCAATTTTCACTGTATAAAAGAACTGATGGATGAACATAATACTTCTGAAAACAATCTGCTGTGAGCTATCAAGCATTTTTGCCTATGCACCAATTGGCAGGAAGCAGACAGATAAATTATTACAATATGTAAGGAAACAAATTGCTCTGAAGAGAAATGGTATTTGTGTGTGTGTGTTTATGAGCAGGATAAGTAGAATGAAAGCCATAAAAGCGTGCTGAGAGATCATCCTCCATCGCAGCAGAAATATACTGGAAGCAAAGGAACTCACTTCAGGTCTGTCCCTGGGTGAATTTCTAGAAAAACAGGGGTTATGATATACAATTGCTCTCCTGGAGTAGAACAGAAGAATCTTGAACTTGAATTTAAAGAAAAAGAGCCTGGGATGTTCCTGCTGTTGAGAAAAAGGAGGCTTCATAGCTATTTTTGCCAAGATACATTTAAAGTTTTCATGCATCACCACATTTTAATAAAATGGAGCAGTTGCAGACCTTGAATTCTACTGCCCCTGGGAAAATTGTCTGAAGTGCTTGTAGACATGAAGGTTTAAGATTCAGCATTCCATTAACTTTCAATAAGACAATCTCTTTAGAGCCTGGAATGGAAACAAATTAGTGAGATAAGTTCTGTATGAAGCCACAGCATGTGGATTGCTCTGTTTTGTCTGTGTCCATGCTCCTCTCCCACAGTGACCAGCTCAGGCAGAGGTGATAACTCCTCCACCAGGAGCCAAACCACCTCACATTTTACCTCAGAATTCAGACTCTGAACACTGGCAGATGGTGGGTAGCAGCGGATAAGGTCTTTAGCATGTCTGCCACTTGCGAAACACACTTCTGAAAAAATAAGTAGAGCTTCTAAGCTGTGGAGGATAAATCTACCTTCACATTTGTGGCTTGCTAACACCTAGTTTGAGCCACAGGACGCACATCACTCCTGCTGGTGCCATCCCTGTAACCTGAGGGAACCCTTCTAGTCCTGAGCACCGTCTTCTTTTCCTGAATTACTCTCTATTTGTGGACAATAGAGGAAGGAATGGGACATGAAGAGCATGAAAGTCTTGACAAGGCAAATATGAGATTGATTCTGGGAGATGTGACCTGCAGAATGGAGATAAATTCCAGGCACATCTCAAAGAGGGACTGGAGAGAGAGGCAAGATGAGTTGGAGCACATTGCTGATATTTTTCCCTTGGCAAGGCTATACATCTGCTACTGGTTGATCTTAGGTTTTCCAATAGGTGTTCCATAAATTTGGCCTTTGTTTGCTACTATCAACATGACATCAATAAGAAACAAAGATTTTTAAAGGTCTCCAGGAGTATCTGAATCTCAAGAAAAACTAATGGAAGCTTATTTCTCAAAGGCCTCTGTGAAAACCTATCATTACCTAACACTTTCCTTCCCAGAATCCAAATTTCCCATTCAAATTCAGCATCTTTGTATGTGACAGAGCCAGAAAGTTTCCTGGGCCTTTTATTTTTTCCTTTTACTTTAGTTAAGGGACAAATATTCTGCGATCTCAACAACGACAGGAAATTGTTTTGTCATATTTGAAGTCTAATGAATGAGATGAGTATTTAAAAAATAAATAGTGAGCAGCAGTAAAGTGCTCCTCTCACCAACTTTTGCGTTTGCATACTGTAAGGGAACCATTCACAGTTTGTGGGCACAATAGCTGATAGTAATTACTAGCAGAAATGAGCTCTCTGCAAGGACTACTAACTGCAGGCAGCTAGCCAACCTAAGAGGCTGAACAATGTCATTAATGCAGCAAGTAAATCACTGTGTGGATGAAAGTTACTGTGCTATTTCATGACAGACACCTTGAAAAGATGGCAAATGAATAAAAAAAAAACCGTGTAAGAGTCCAGTAACAGATAAATACACTGCAAACAGATGTATTTCCTGTCACGTACCATAAAATACACTGCAAACAGTTTTATCTCATGTCATCTACCATAAATTGGAGCAATTTGGTATTGTCTGTCATTGAAATATGCTAAGCAGGAACTCATTAATGTGTCTAAGTCAGCAACCTAAATCACAGTGAAAAAATTAGCTGAACTGAGCTGTTTTGTGCATTAAAGACTTTTGCACACAACTACAACTTCATCAGTAAGCCTTCAAGTGCTGGAAGCATCTACAAGTATGTCAGTGGCAGGTGAGATGTCCTGCTGTAGCTTTAAGTGAGGTTTTCAAGGGCCAAGCAGAGGTTTTTCAGTTCCTTTTTCATCTGACAGAGTGCCTTCTTGACTTTCTGTGGTCTGTTCATGACCTCTATGCTGCTGGTGAAGGGGTCGTAGTGCAGATAAAAAGGCTTCTTGATCTTCATTGCGTAGTTTCTGTGGGAGAAGAAGACAGACCTCATAGAAAAGGCATTTCCTTAAGTGCAAAACCTGTAGGACCTAATTTCTCAGTATGTAGTCATGGAATTATTGGACAGCTGTGCTGGTTTAGGCTGGGGTAGAGTTAACTTTCTTCATAGCGCAAGTTTGGGGCTATGTTTAGGTTCTGTGCAGAACACAGGGCTGATAATGTAGAGATGTTTTTGATGTAGCTGAGCAGGCTCACACAGAGCCAAGGCCTTTGCTGCTTTCTGTACTGCCACACTGGCAAGGAAATTTGGGGAACATGGGAGATTGGGAGGAGACACAGCTGGGACAGGTGACCCCAACTGACAAACGGGATATTCCATACCATAGGACATCATGCTCAGTACATAAAGTGAGAGGAAGAAGGAGGAAGGGGAGACATTTGGAGTGATGGTGTTTGTCTTCCTAAGTCATCATTACCCGTGATGGTCCCTGCTCTCCTGGAGGTGCTGAACACCTCCTGCCCATGGGAAGCAGTGAATTCATTCCTTGTTTTGTTTGCTTGTGTATGCAGATTTTGCTTTCCCTATTAAACTGTCTTTATCTCAACCCATTAATTTTTCTAGCTTTTACCTTCTGATTCTCTCCTCCATCCCACTGGTGGGGGAGTGAGGGAGCAGCTGTGTGGAGTTTGGTTGCTGCTGGGTTAAACCACGACAGGAGCAGAGGCTTCTGTGACACCTCCTCACTGTTACTCCTTAACACCGTCTGGTCCAGTACCTTCACCCCATGGCTGAACTTCTTGCAGCCCTAATGATCTGCAACTCCTGCTTTTCAGCGTGGCTGACTTAGACCTGTATGTGCTCTTACAGCTCGACGTTAACACAACTCAGAGTTATTATAACCACAAGCTGAGGAATGCAGGAGCACAGCATGTCTGCTGCCTGCACTTCCAAGAAATAACCTGGAGTAGTCCTTTCTGCGTTAAATTCTCAAAACCTGTTGATACTAGGCATCCTGGGCTATTTTTCTGTCTCTATGAAAAGAAAAAAAAAAGGATTGCTTGCCATTTTTGACAATATTTTCATTAAGTACATGCTGGTAGGAACCCCCTCTACTGATGTTGTCTAATGTTTTCTGTGCTGACAGATTCTTGTGCCTTTGGTTTTTTTGAGCAGCTTTGGCTGTGCAACTGTCTTGAGAAAAAAAGCATGAAAAAGCTTCAAGTCTGCAAATGGTGTATTCCTTGTCCTTGCACGTTCTTTTCAGGCTTGTCTGAGTCAAAATGCTCTGTGGGTCCTCTCTCTTCTGCCAGTCTTTACACACATTAAAAATGTAATATGAACCTTCAAATTTAAGATGAGGAGCCTAACTAGCCATTGCTATAGCCCCAGCAGACAGTGCTTCTGTGGAAGAGGCAGGGAGGGTAGGGAGGAAGTGTGGCCCAGGTTCTCTTCCTCTCATAAACTCCTCATTTCACCTCCTACATGCTCCTCAGTACCTTCACAACCAGCCTCCTGCCTCCAGCAAAAACTGGTCATGTTGATCTAACTGTTAGAGATGAAGGGAAGAATTTAAACCCAGTTTACTTTTAAAAAGAAAAAAAAGAACAAAATCCTTACTGCACAACATAACACAATCAAAGAAACGTGTTTAGAAACACATCAAGCTAATTTGAAATCATGTTATGTAGGTTGCAGTCAGCTACCTCATAGCAATTAGATTTGCCTGTGAATGCTGATGCTGCATTCTTGGGCACTTATAATCAGAGGAGAAAGGCAATCTTGTTTTTAAGCCCCCTGCTGATCCATGTTAATTCCTGAGCCTGCTATAAAATTTCTGTGTGACCTTGGGTAAATCAGTTCTTCGTTACTCCTGTTTGTACGGACTAGCACATAGGGTAGGATTGCACTCCACTCTCCCTATCAGTTACAGAATTTGCTTCAGAAGTTGCTAAAATGAAGCATTGTTCAGATGAAGCATGGCACAGGACACAGCAGTATGTAATTCTGAATTTCTGCAAAGCTTTCCTGAGATAAACAAGCTCATGTTTAACCTTGTTGTAAAAAAACCACTGTGCAGATGCAGTGAGATAGCCTGGCATGGTAATTGCAATAGTGGGAGATGGATTTGAGATTAGGACTCAAACCAGTGTGCCCCCCTCAATGAAAACACCCACAAACATTTGACTTACTGAAGCTTGACCTTGGCATCTTCCAAATTTTCTGCTATGAAATAGACAGGCTGGAAGGCTTGATCCTGGTAGGGGTGAACTGCAGCAACTTCTGGATCAAAAGGTTTGTACTCTGGCTTGTTTGACAAAGCATACTTTGCAGCAGGAACAGCACACGTTAGAGCAGGTGAATGAACAGAACAAGAATTAGTCCCTGCTGGGCTGTGAAATTCTGTTTGTGGAATAGTTAGAGGTCATATCAAGTCCTGTTCTTTCACAAGTCAAAGCTGATTTTCATAATTAGCAGTTAATAAACCAAATAATTAATGTTTTCTTAAAAGAAGAAAAAGAGAGAGGAAAAAAAGAAAGGTGCATTTCCTATGTTACAGTGATATATGATGTGCAAAGTCACATGGGGTTGTTTAGCCTGGAGAAGAGGAAACTCAGGGGAGACCTTAGCACCCTCTCCAACTCCCTGAAAGGAGGTTGGAGTCAGGTGGGGGTTGGTCTCTTCTCCCAGGCAACCAGCAGGAGGACAAGAGGGCACAGACTCAAGCTCTGCCAGGGGAGGTTTAGGTTGGATATTAGGAAGAGATTTTTTATGGAGAGAGTGATCAGGCATTGAAATGTGCTGTCCAGGGAGGTGGTGGATTCACTGTCCCTGGAGGTTTTTAAGATGAGACTAAATGTGGCACTTAGTGCCATGGTCTAGTAACCACGGTAGGGTTGGACTTGATGATCTTGGAGGTCTTTTCCAACCCAGTTGATTCTATGATTCTATGATCTCAGACAGGGAGGGGGAAGTCTATAGCACACCCCAAAGTATGAATACTTAGAACCAAATATAGTATCTTGCTGCTTTTTTCCAAGTGTATCAGAGAAGATTCACAGTCCTGAGCAGCATAACTTCAAAGTCCCCAGACCATACCACAAATCTCACATTTCCTGCTGCACTGAAGAACAGGCAGAATGCTCCTGGTATTTTATGCACAGGTAACAGGCATTGTACTCTGTGTGTGTATGTGTTTGTGCTTCTGGACCTACAGAGGTTCTCTTATATGTTCTCAGGTTCTTTTATATTGTTCCATCAGGCAATCAGGAGTATTATGGAAGACACTTCTGTTCACACTGCAGTCCATAAGCACATCTATATCATTTGTTTGCACATACTGGAGACACATTTAAACCAGCCACCAGTCTAGTACCTGCACAAAGTCCTGGGAAGGCAGTGCAGCTTAGGCTTAACATGAGTTCCTGCAGTTTGTCTGTCCCTGAAACCCAAGTGAGGAACTTTAAAGCTAGCTCAGCTCCAGTGATGTTTGAACTGCATCATGGGTGTGCCTAAAAAGCTGGTTGACTGGTGAGTGTCACAGCCTCTTTAGTGAAGTGTCCTGGGTACAAACAAAAAGGAACAAGGCAACTTGTCCCAGTCAATGTTGAGATCTTCCTTTCCACCTTCAGACCATGGCGCCCATGCACCTGGGAACATTCTTTTAGTACCCATCCCTTCTTTGAGATCTGCCTTTCTCTCTTCTTTCCCAGGCTTCAGCAGGCTTCCTTCACTATCTTATAATCCAAATGCCAACTCCCATGGTACTTGTAAATAACTGGTAAGAGTGGGTGACACTGCACAAGACTTTCAGTTCAAGCTGCTAACTGGAAACATTCAGAGTACCCTCAAGCACATTTTTAGCTATTTCACTGAACTGATCCTGAACACTCCAGCACTGGAGTCCTGCCTTAACCAGTAGGCCAATTTGCTGCGGAACTAGTGCAGAAATGAATACAAGGCTTTGGGAGGAAAAGGAATAAAAAAGAAAGGACGAGTATATGAAATGCTGAAAGATGGTTTTTTTCCTGATCTGCATCTACAGTGTGTAATTGAAGAATAAACATTGGAGAGCACTCATACAACCTAAGATGGTTGGTGTACACAAACATGAGACTGCTCTTAGAATCTTAGAAGCTCTGGGGAGTAATGGGAAAAGTTTTCAGAAACTCCAAACCTAACAGGGGTCCCACTATGCTGAAGCAGAACTGAAATCCCATTGATTTCAGTGGAAGCTCATCTTGAAACCGGATGGCCTTAAAGGCCTCTACAAGTTAAGTACTGGTTGTGCTGCAAGAAAAGCATATGTAGCACTAAGTGCTGCCAGAAGCGTGGTATGAGCCATAAGATTTTACAGTATGTAGGACAGAGTCCAGCTGAGTGTTAACAGAAGAAGCATTTTGGATAATGTAGAACAGCTGACAGAATATAGTGAAATAAACAGTGCAATACTGAGAGCTGTTGGAGAGGAATTCTTACAGTTCAGAGGAGGCAAGTCTGGCCAGCAGTCAGACCCATTACAACTGCTCAGTTTAGACTTGGGTATGGTTGTCCTTCTGATACCTAGCTGCTGTTACTAAATGATTTGTTAGATAACAGGGATTCAAGCACAAGACTTATGCAGAGAGTGTCTAGCTCTACCTTTCATCCTCTGCCTTTCCCGCAGGTTATTCCCTGAGTTTAGGCAGGATCAGCTCATCTGTAGAGAATATCTAACTGAAGCTGAATTCAGACTGATTAGAGTAGTTGCTGTGGAGAAGAGGGAATGTTTTGAAGACTTCACAGCCAGGAAGTGGTTCCCTGTGTTACAGGCACACACCCATAGTCAGTCAGTCCAGGCTGCAGTCCAGGGATGTTCCCAGGCTCTTTGCTGATGCTAAGTTCTCATATAACTCCAGCTGGACGTACTGTTGCTCACCCTCTCCACCTGCTTAGATATTATCTTCTTGTAGCCAACCTTTAATCTTAGTAACTCATGGCCTCCTTGGTGACCAATCATCCTGCTATTCCTGGTCTAGAAGCTTTCAGTGACAAGGAAACCTCCCCTTTGCACAGGCTACTGCAGCATGTCTCCTCCAGCAGATGACCTGCAGTGAGTATCCTACAGTACTTGCTATACACATTACCAACAAAGTGCCCACCAAACTTCACTGCATGTGCCAAGTATGTTAATCAGCTAAGTGATAGGGAATTGAGTCTGGGACCTCCATGCAGAAGCCCCCACATCTGGGCCCATCCTGAGAACACTGACAGGTAAGGTAATTATTAGGGTGGATAACCACTTTTTCCCAAACAGCCACAAAACCTATCTAGAGCATTCTCAAGAGCCAGTCTAAGACTGCAAAATGTGTTTTGCAAGGAACTGAGCATCACTGTCTTCCAGTCTTCATTGTCATTGACATATTTGTCTAGCCACTAAAAAAAAATTCCTTCTATGCAATAGACACTGCACTACACACATTTCTTCTCTTCATTTGTAAAAGAAACAGTTGGTATGCACTTGCAAGTTGCTAGCACCTGCTTAGGCATAGGACCTCACCACTTTACTTGCACTGCCACTGTCTGTGCTGAAGTTAGAATCAGATGCTTACGCAGATTAGAATGATTAAATGGAAATATTTCTGTACTTCAGTTTTGTTCTAAATAAAAATCTGTGAAATGAAGTAGTCAGTCATAGAAGGAAACTTCATCACTTGGCTATGAATATAATCAAATGATGTACAAGAAGTTTCAGAAGCTCAAGATGAAGTGCACAGAACCACTAAGCCATTGTCTCAGAAGCTACACAGTGATGAACATGCAGAGCACAATTGCTGGTGAACTATTTGCCCATCTTTACACTTACGTGTTATATATAAATGCACACACTGTTGGAAGAGGGATAATCTTTCTTTATTACCTATTGAATCTGAATGCTATCACATCTGTATGTAATTTCAGTAATATGATGGAAGAAGACCTGGGCAGACACAGCTTTAGCAAAAGTTTATCCAGTAGTTTTACCCAACAACTACTGATGACAAAAGTGATGAGAAGAATCTGCCATTTATCAACTCAGGGACAGTTATGATTTCCATTGCCAACCTCAGAGGTTGGAAGTTTGAGATGCAGTTGTAATTTTGTGTTAGATAGCACAGTTTTGTGCACAAGCAGTTCTTGCCTACTGCGTTAATAAAAACCAGAAGAGCTTTTTGGTGTCTGATGAAGAAAAGGGTAGAAAGAGAGGAGAGAGAACACAAATCTAGTGCACCGAACTCCGGGGACCAAAAGTGAGCATTTCTGATGAGATTTTTACCTTCATCTGTGTCAGAATTAAACAGAAAAAGGAGGTAACATCATGCAGATAGATTCTGTGGTGCATATTGCTATGAAAGTTGCATCAGCATCAGATATGTGATTACCTCTACCATTTAGTACCCTGTTCAATATGTACATGCATTTGATTTAGAACTATAAAGTATTCAGGCAGGAAGAGTAGAATAAATGTTGCCGTGAACTGTGCTTTGATACTGGACCTTGCTGATTTTACCAGGTAAATAAAAACAGGTTTATTGTTCCTGTTTGTTGGCAGTGAATACAGCAAGCACTGAAGGGTTCTCAGAAAAACAGTAGCTTCACAGAATCATAGAATCAGGCAGGTTGGAAAAGACCTCCAAGATCATCAAGTCCAACCCTACCATGGTTACTAGACAGTGGCACTAAGTGCCACATCCAGTCTCATCTTGAAAACCTCCAGGGACGGTGAATCCACCACCTCCCTGGGCAGACCATTCCAATGCCTGATCACTCTCTCTGTAAAAAATCTCTTCCTAATATCTAACCTAAACCTCCCCTGGCAGAGCTTGAGTCTGTGCCCTCTTATCCTCCTGCTGGTTGCCTGGGAGAAGAGACCAACCCCCACCTGACTCCAACCTCCTTTCAGGGAGTTGTAGAGGGTGCTAAGGTCAGTCTTACCCTAAAACAGATGGAGATTAAAACCAAATGCATTGCACTGAAGCCTAATTTGTAGAGGACTGTTCATTGTTCTACAGATGTGTGCTGCAGTCGTGCTAGCACACTTCTACAGGAGTAAATGAGGAATCAGGCCAAGATCAGGCTGCTGTGTAGAATGGAAGTCATGTTTACTTCTCTAGAGGGCTAATGAGCATGTAGATCTTGGCTTTTCAAGAAAAATCTCTCCACAGTTTGCTCACAAAAATCTCCAAATTGCAAGTCTTGGGAGAAAACCTACGCTAAACTCAGCTAGTGGGAAAATGAAGGTTGCTGTTTGGGAGAGTTCTCCTTTCTCTGTTCTCTTTTCTGCCTCTGTTGGGGCAGTTGTGCAGTTGTCCCTGCTGGGACGGCACAATTAAACATCTTGAGATACCTCAAAATGTTGTTTCTTCTGTCTGTCAATTCAGTGGGAAGCAGGCTGACCTGTACACCATTAGGAGAGTTTTGTAAGATGTTTATTGCCAAAACAATCCATCTCTTTCTAGTTACAGGAGTCCAAGCTATGCTAATTCAGCTATGGCTCCATGTGAATGTATCATAGCTGGCTGTTAGGCTGCTGAGTTTGTCTTAAGCTTAAAATACATGTCCCATGAAAAGAAAGGGGAAAAAAAATTCTGGTTTATAAAAATTCTTTAGAAGGGTGCAATTTATTTTCCTTTGGCTCTTACCAGTTTTGAAGGAATCATCAGTATTTGCACAACCTGAAACAATTGAGACCCACTGATACCAATTTAGGGCTTTTGCAGTTAGAAAGTGATGACTTGCATCAGTGCTCTGCAAAACTAAGGAGAAATGAACATCTCTCCTATCAGTTGTCTGTCTAAAGGTGGGGGGAAACCTTTGTGCAAAGTTGTACTGTTCCTCTCTCCACAGATAATCTGTCCAAGCAGAGCATTATCAAACCTGTGTACACAGAATTCCATCTGTCTAAAACTAGAGTGGAAACTCCTTTTGAAATGCATTTAGGAATGTAAAATACTAAAACATTTTCTTGTTGTCAGTGTCCATGGTATGTACAGTTTCTTTGCATTTTATTTGGTCTGGTCAGTCGGTGCCTTTCACGGTCATATGTGCATGAAATGTCAATGGCGTGGACCAAGCAGCTGAGCTCATAACAGGCAAAATATTGCCCTCTAGTGAGTGACTTAGGAAGGTCCACGAGCTTTATGCTAAAGTCAACTATATTACTACTGTCCAGGAGCAGGAAGAAACAAATCTAGCATTTTATAGGATGGTTGCTTTTGTTTCACTTCACCTCTTTAGGTGAAAGACAGGTACAATCCCGCAGTAGTTTTTCCCGTACTCAATAGCTTCTGGGAAGGGAGAATTAACACAATTTACAAAATTTACAAAAGAATTTATGAAAGAAAAACCTGAATTTTAAAGCATATTAGTTTATGTGAGAAAAACATAGCTTGTTTCACCCAGAGAGTTCAGGAAACTGGATTGTAGAAATCTTCCAGTGCTTGCATTTGACACATACCATAAGCTCCCCGTAAGATGAAAGCAATCCTGCCCCATAAGCTCTGATCAATCCATTTTGCTTGCAGAGACCAAACTCCACAGTGAACCAATAGAGCTGGGAATAAGAATAATTTGTGAAAAACAGTTTGAAAAGGCAGGGACTTTTAAAGTTCTCCTTTTTCCTTTCATATTTTTGTCTATTCTTATTCCTTCCTACTTTTGCATCTTCAAGTTTTATAGTTGCAGATTATTTCTAATTTCTGTCAACAGAAATGCAACACATACTTTTCCAAAACTTGCTGTCCTTCCCTTTCCCACTTCCAAAAAAAAAAAAAGGCACAAACAAAAAAAGAAAAGGAAATTGTTAATGATAATTACATGGGTAAATAAAGACATAAAGTCATATCTCTTTCTTTCTTCGGATGATGTCACAAATTACCCTGCAACCTCTTAGCCCTGAGTTCACTATAGTTAGTAGAAATCGACAGATTTCAACCCAGAGTTCTCAGAAGGACAAATCAATCTCCACAGAGGGTGGAAAGTACCTAGAAAAGGTACTTGAAAGGATAGTTTCCCTCCTTTTTTGTCTGTGTGGTAACACTCAGAAGAATTGAAGAATGGCTTCTACTTTGGTGGCAATACCCATCAAGATTATGCTGATTATATCTTTGCCATGCTCCAGTAGGAGATAAATATACATTTCTCTGGGCTTTTCATAGAATCACAGAATCATAGAATTTAGGGGTTGGAATGGACCTTACAGATCATCTAGTCCCAAACCCCTGCCATGGGCAGGGACACCTCCTCACTAGATCAGGTTGCTCAAGG
>NW_008678680.1:188011-190997 GCF_000695815.1 Acanthisitta chloris
AGTGGGACAAACTCTTGTATCTGCCAACCTTTTAGTCTTTCCCTTACTGTAAAATCTAAGGAAAGGGACAGTGCAGGACAAGTTCTGGGCACAGCCTGATGCCCTGAGCAGCTGAACAGGTGTTGTACAAAAGGAAAACATGGTAAGCAAGAGGCATTTCAAGAATCTGGCATTGTGTCACAACTCTTTAAGGTACTTTTAGGGACACATAGCACTGTATCTGCCAACCTTTTAGTCTTTCCCTTACTGTAAAATCTAAGGAAAGGGACAGTGCAGGACAAGTTCTGGGCACAGCCTGATGCCCTGAGCAGCTGAACAGGTGTTGTACAAAAGGAAAACATGGTAAGCAAGAGGCATTTCAAGAATCTGGCATTGTGTCACAACTCTTTAAGGTACTTTTAGGGACACATAGCACTTTGGGGCCTCATACACATGGATAGACTGTTTAGCCACAGGTATTGCATTCTCAGGACTCTGCTATAAGAACTGCAGACAGTTTGGAAAATAATGTGAGCCTCTATATTATTATGTCTGTTCTGCTTCTTAGGTACTTTCTCTTTCTTTCTCCCACCCTTTTTCATATACATTTTATTTCTGATTGCTTACTTTTAGCCTAAAAACTTATCATTAAAGAAACAATGTGTCAGAATCTTTCTTTTTCCAGAATTCTGAGCTGCTTTCTCTACAGTTCAGCTAATAACTAGGCATTCTTATTGTGTTGATAATCTTGATTCTCTTTACTTAACAGTGGAAAGCCTTTCAAGTATCTTCTCATTTTGCAGGGGATCTTTTTGACTGCAGAAAGACACGTGGGAGGAGAAAGAATTCTTGATAGTGTTTCTCTACATATCCTGCATTTGGCTTTTAGTTAGTGAGGTTCTTTCAGGTCTCACTGTTTTAACGGGGTACAAGAAATGGCACTAGCGGCACTCTGTGGATGACATAAACATTGGCAATTTTCCATCTCTGGTGTATGGATCTACCTGCTTAGAGAAGTCAAGAGGCTGAGTGAAATAATGTCATTTCAAAGTTTGTGGTACGAATGTTATAAACTATAGCAACAAGCAAAGTTGACACGCTTTAAAGAAACTTTCAGTTATCTTAAATGTTGTCCTATCATCTAAGCTAGTTACCTACATTCTCTTTAAAATGAACAGATTCCAGAGAGAATCAGAGAATTCGTGTTAGACTTTTACATCAGGATAATGAATACACTACAGGTTGTTCTCTACCTTCCCTTTCTAGAAAAGGAACTGAAACAATAAACGTAGATAATATGTATAAATTTTAAACATTTGAAGAGTGAGATGTTAATCTAGAATATGTTAACTGTTCAGAATACTTGAATGACTCTTACAAAATTGTATTGTCACAGTCCCTGAACTGCAGGGACTTTGAAAAGGGTGCCTTGTTCTATCTCCCCAACCCCTGGCTGGTACTATGACAATTTCAGATATAAGAACCACCATTCTTCTAACCTTAACCCTATCTCTAATCTTGTCCTAGCCAGGCCAGGATGAGGGAGGGGTGTTTGCAGAGGAATGCTTCATAAACCACTGGCCTCAATCCAGTTTCCCCAAGACCTGGGTAACAATGCAAAGTGGCTCTCCAGGACTCATAGTTCTTTTCATCCTAGCAAAGGTCTGGATCTTAATCTCACTCTAGCCTCTCTAGACTCAGAGAGTGGAAACTGCAGAGGAAATGTGACCTTTCATTGCCATAGTCTTCTCCCATCATCAGCCCAGGCCCTGGAGGATGCTATGAAAAATTCAGCACTGGTACCTTTTGCTCTTCAAACTGTAAAAATAATGCTAGTCTTCTCTAGCCCTGACCCAAGGATGGATATGTGCAGAGACATTTTAGGTGAGTCACAATCTCCTTCCTGAGTGGGGCTGTGGGCTGAGTGAGTCCTCAGGAGTGACTTTCTCCTCCCATTCTAAATAAGTCTTACCCAGCTGGGTGAGGATAAGGCTCCTCCCCTCCCCTGAAAAAGTCATCAAGACTGGTAAATGACTATCATTATAAAAAAAAATAAAAATCACCTGGCCTACAGATGACTCTCAGAACAAGGTAAGATGGCAGTAAGAGGCTGCATGAGTTGTTTTGAGAGATGTGTAGAGCCTAATTACTCAGAACTGAATGACAGTACCTGCTCTCAAACTGCTTTTAAGCGCTCAATTATTTATTGGATTCAAACTGAAGGAGGTGAAGTTTAGGTTAGATATTAGAAAAATGTTTTTTACTCTAAGGGTGGTGAGATACTGGCACAGGTTTACCAGGGACGTGGTGGTTGCCCCAACCCTGGCAGTGTTCAAGGCCAGGCTGGATGAAGCCTCGAGCAACCTGATCTAGTGAGGAGGTGTCCCTGCCCATGGCAGGGGTTTGGGACTAGACGATCTGTAAGGTCCATTCCAACCCTTAAATTCTATGATTCTATGATTTAGTGAGGTTAAATGAGTACAGGGTGAATCAAATTCTGCTGGTTTTCTGCACCTTGTGTAGGAGAAAATGCAGGTATCACATTGGGTATCCAGGTGAATGTGGAAAGTGAGCTGGGACCATCCTGTGGCTGAAATTGTAAAAACTCAGTTTAAGAAATATATTCTTATAAAATTTCCACAATTGGAATCACATGTTTCTGGGCTCCAGACCCTGCTCCAGCACCATCCTAACCTGGGGGTGAGGAGAAGAGAAACCTGATAATGCTCCCAGTTTTGCAGCAAATCTGAGACACAAGGAGAGCCTAGCCTCCACAGTGAATTGTTTGGGTTTTGCCTCCAAGGAGAGCCTACCCTCCACAGTAAGGGATATGCAGTGAATTGTTTGGGTTTTGCCTCCAACATTAAAGTGCCATCTGTACTTACTGTGGCCAGTTTCTCAATCTCTGCTTCAGATGATCCAAGAGAAGCCAGTCCAATATCCTAAAGCAAGTAAGCAAGCAGGCAGTGTCACACTAGTGTGATTATTCAGCCCAAGGGAGAGAAAG
>NW_008678680.1:191010-201696 GCF_000695815.1 Acanthisitta chloris
GCCCAAGGGAAAGAAAGAGGGAAAGATGAAGGACCACATCATTTCTAGCATGAATAGCATGAAGTATTCATTGTTTTTGTCACCCAAAATGACCTTCCATGGCTTCCAGGATGCCTACCTCTCCCTGGCCCCCAGCTACATACCAGTGGGAGCCACATTAGATGAGTGTTTAATCCTCAGTGTTCTCTGTGTAAAATTAACCATCTTTTCACTTATAGGGAGGCATAAGAAGAAAGGACAGCAAAGTGGATTTTTTCTTTGCCGTTACCTTTTTGTCCCTCATTCTTTCTGGCAGCCCATAGGAGTGGGTCAGATACATGCAGGGAGGATTCTGTTTACTCTCATCTGTGCTCCCTCTTAATTGTTGTTCTCACAATAGGAATCTGTAGATGTCTCTACTTTGCTATCCCAGGAGCCATATCATGCAGCAAACAAACAAAATTACGGCATTTTCGCCATTCATCGTCTCATATTGAATGGAACAGAAAAGAATTTTCATGGGGTGAATTTCAACTGTGCAAATCCTTTGTGGAAAAGAAAGTGAAATGTGAAAATTCACTTAATGTGATCCCATGTTGTATAGTCTGTGCTATTGATGGGAAAAGAGGAAAGCTGAAAGTTTTGAAATTGCTATGATCTCTTATTTCTAAAGTGTTCTGGGATTGAACTGAATTAAGAGGTTTCTTCCAGAATAAGTTATAGATGACTGGGATATTTAAAGTACTACTCATCTGATTCTGATGATAGCCAACATTTATGACCAAAGTGGTAACTGGAGTGTATGCAACTTGATACAACTGGAACCCACATTATTTGAGGTGAGTTGACTTTCTTTTCAAGATTTTCAGATGAGAACTAGCATCATGTTACTCCTCTGATCTTATTGCTAGTTTCCACACTGGCCATTGATTGATAAGCCTGGAGAATGAGTTCTCTTCTTCCCTCTGCTATGGTGTTGAGGAGCATTCATAGTTCTGAATTCTTTAATTATGCAAAGTCATTGAGTTCACTTGGGTCTGACACTGACTGCTCATACTGAATTGCCCCTTACTGTACAAAGAAACCCTGTTTGCTTTTTGGAGCCTCCCTCACCAGTGTGAGAATCTGGTGAGTTGTGAAAGGAAAAATAACTCTGATGAATGGCATGGTGATGGACCCAAAGTCTCATGAGAGATAAAAATGTACATCCAGAGACAGAAACAGCATGGAGGCTTTGGGGCTGGGGCTGATTAGGTTCACGTGGTGTGGGACAGGAAGCCAGGAGAGCAGCAGGGTCACTAGAGCTCAAACAGCAGCACCACAGAGGCTTCCTTCTTCAGACTGACATAGCCCTCCCACAGAGAAGTCCTGCAAGCACTGCCTGCCCTTCCTTTTATACCATGTCCTTAGAGGGAGCAGTGCTACCACTCCCTTGGAGCAAATGTCTCTCAAGGCACTGCTAACTCACCACCCCTGGAGGTCGCGACCCAGGCACAATCCAGTCTTAAAATCACATTTCATGGTTCCCTGCATGTACTTGAGGCACATCTGGCCTGCTATCCAGAGCAGTTGGTTAAACAGCCAGCAGAACAATCTTACCTGTGAGAACTGAGCAAACTCCTTGTCAGCTAACATGGGAACATGACCCAACAACTCATGGCAGCAGTCTCTGGAAAATAAGTGACCTTCATGTTTATTAAAGGCTTCCTTTCCTGCCCTTCATGAACATGAAGGACTTTAGCCAACAGAGCCCAAAGGGAGCTAGTGTGAGGGCTGGGCCTCTGTGGCTCCCTCCATACCTGGCCTGGCTCTGCAGAGAGTGTGACAGAGCATTCCTTTCTTCCATGGCGAGCCAGCTGTTCCCTGCTACCTTGTCTATTGTCTCACTGGGATGACAGGGGCACTAACCTCCTATGTCACAACATCTTTGAAAGGTCCCAGAATACAACAAAAGTGTCTGTGTGAACTTGTAATTTCTCATGAACTGTAATTGCTGTTGTCTGGCCAGAACTTACTGGGAGAATTTCACAGCAGGAAATCAAACCCCAGCAGATGCTAACTGAAGGCAGGATGAAAAGATTAAACCAGATATTCTCCAGACTTTTCCTTCCCCAGACAACTTTGCAAAAGAGACAGAGACCCACACCCTCTCATGCATGACTTCCCCTTCTAACTCTCCAGCTACCAGTTTCCCAAATTGTTTCATTCTGTGGACTACCGGCTAGAGTTCCAGAGCGATTGGTCCCAAACACATTCAGAAGGATGGGATTATGTCAGGGCATAAAACTTACGGTTCTGGGGAATGCATAGGAGAAGAGAAATGTCTTATATACTGTGTGCACTGGAAGACACGAAGTGCCAGGCTGGCAAGGAAGTCACGAGCTGACAGCAGTCCTGCAGCTGGCCTCAGCTGGAAACCTGTTCTCTCTGCAAAGGGAAGTGAGGCCAAATGTAGGCATTTCTAGAGTTAACTACACAACACACTTACTTTGGGTAAGCAGTTTCAGAGGACCTTCTTGCTCCCTCCACCAAGCACAGTAGGTATAGCCTGGCTTATCATTATTGCCATGCCCCTGTTCTGCTATGGGACCAGTTCCTGTGACATCAAATCACCTAGCCATCCATCCCACAGCAATGATATGAGGTATGGGAGTACTGCCTACCCCAGATCACATTTTCAGCACATTTCCACACATTTATCTACTATGTCTCACATGACAGTGGTGTGTCTGAGGTCAGACATGATCTTTATGATCAAGCAGAAAACAGAACTTGCATTTTCAGTCCTGGATTGTCTGTTGATCCTTGGATTATCTCTGTCATTTTCTGTATAACATATGTAAAAACCAGGAGTTTGATAAATAACACACCCCACTCCTACCCTTGTCTGAGAGCACCTGGCTCTTCCCTGATGCTAGGTTGCTGTTTTCCCCTCTCCTGCCCTCCCTGCACTGAAACCCCTTGTACCTTGCACTGTGGGAGACAGAAGTAGGTGGAGCATAGGTCTGCTCAAGTCAGGGCAATACTTTTGTTCCTTGGTCAGCCTAGTTCAACATACCCCAGAGGTAGAATTGGAGCATACTCTTCAACTTCATTTCCCTTTGTCAGTGCCTGTTTCACGTAACTAGTTTGGCATGGTCAAAACTTGCTATCAATTTTGTCTTTCTGCCTGAACTTCATTAGAATGAGAACATGCAGGAGAAAGGCAAATAGGTCATCATCAGAGATAAGAGATAATATTTGACTCTCAGCCATTTAACATCAGAGTTTCCCTCAGTGCTTTCACTTCTTTTTCAGCTCTGGTTGGGTTCTTTTCACCATCATAGGATCATAGAATCATAGGATCAACGAGGTTGGAAAAGATCTCAAAGATCATCGAGTCCAACCCTACCATGGTTACTAGACCATGGCACTAAGTGCCAGAGCTAACTACACAGGCTCACAGTGATATGATCATCCCTGGTTTGCTTTGCGTGTGTCTATAGAACAGGACAGAAGAATGCAGTACTTTTGCACTGACATTTCAGCTTCTGCTATCCCAGGACACTCTGCATTACTATGAGGTCTGTGAGAGGCAACTAGCAAAATAACCGGTCTAATGGTCAGCAAAACACACAATCTACATTTCCATGGGAAACATGTTGGTGGTCTGCAAAGCTAAGAAAATTGAAAATCACTTCTTTCAAAGTGAGCCAATGATAATCTTTTTGAAGTCCTATATTTGAAATCTGTGTTGCATTCAAAGCTCCCATAAATGACATTTCGCCTTCTTTAAAACATAAAACTACATTTTTAAAAAGTCAGAAATGGCTTTATTCTCCCTTCTCTATCCATATTCTATTGTGTTGTGAAGACTGGAACCTAATATTTTTTTTTTATGTAAACAAACAAAAAAAAATCCCACCCAGAAACTAAGCCATTTACAAGATTTGTTTTGGTTTGTTTTTCATGTTTCTTCCAGCATTTCTTGTCTTAGTCTGTCAGGCTATTAACACTTTTCTCATTAAAAAAAAAAAAAAGAGAGAGAAAAGGAAAAAAGGAAAAAAATTGCTTCAAAGAATTCAAAGTTATGAAATATATGGAACAACAGAGGAATGAAAGGACAGCAAGGAGTGATTCTGCCTGACATTGTGATGACAAAGTGGAAAGCAATTGCTATAGTTATCTTCTACTGTTCCACTGAATTCAAAAGGACAGAACTGCCTCAAAGCTGAACAACAGCAAAAATACCTACAGAGATTATGTCTTTGTGTATATGCTGAGCAAAGGCATCGGAGTTAACCAACCAAGGAATCAGAAGAGGTTGTATTCTCCCCCCTCCCAATTAAGAAATCATGATGTTTGGGAAAATATTCTAGCAGCTATGTCTCCTCAGGCACTGTCCAGGAGCTGGAACAGAAGTGTAATCCCTTACTGCTGATGCCATACTAAGCCAATCCAGAGGAATGAGAAAATCTCAGACTCTGTTCATATTTGGGCTAAATTCTGAGTCTGAGTGAAGTGAATAATACACTAGCTCTAACATACATCATACTAAAAGCAAGACCTAAGTAACTCAGTACTGGAAGGGCTATGAAAGAGTCTAGGGAAATTTATATTGCTTTAGCATCCACGTTGGAGAAGCAGGAGGGAAAATTAAAATTACAGCTTATGTTCTCTGATACGGCCTTTTAAATACAGGCCAAAGAATCAGACAGTCTACTGATGGAACAGACTTGGTCAGTTGCCTTGAAAAGCCATAGGAAAAAGCTTTCTACTGAAGGTAATATCTGCAAAATCTGAACTTCCATTTCATTATTGCACAATAAACCCAGCAATCAGTAGATAATTGGGGGTGTGGCTGGTTGGACCTGCTGCCCAAAGATCTATGAAACAAAATGAGTTGAAGAGAAGGTCTTGAGCAGTTGACCTAAAGTGAACTGCAAGGCTTAATTCTTGGCCTAAAAAGTGGTGTGTAAAGGCAGCCTGTACATTGTAGTGTGAACTTGCTTGAGTTCACTGACTGTAATTTCTTCCAGCTGTGGAGGACAATAACTGCCTAAATTCAAACATCTTTCCTAGAAAGAAAGATATGCCTAGGTTCATTTAGAAAAAACCTTTGCCATGCTAAACAGTCGCATGGTTAACCATTTAAATCCTCTTTTAGTAATTATGAAATATTTTTGATGCGCAGTTCATTGCTGTTCAAACCAGCCTCACTAACAACCATGTAACACTAGACAGGCCTTGTATTGAAGCCAAAAGTAGTTGCTTCCTTAGGTTCACAGATATTGCTAAGTAAAAGAGAAGATAGAAGTTTATCTGGCTGTGTGGGCTGGTTATAACATAACTCTCGGTCCAGGATATCCCTCTCTCTTTTATTTAGTCCAGAGAAGGTTCAGATTGAACATCTGGAAGTATTACTTTACCGAGAGGGTGTCAAACACTGGAACAAGTTGCGTAGAGAAGTGGTCAAGGCCCCAGTACTGTCAGTGTTTGAGGCATTTAGCCAATGCCTTTAATAACACGCTTTAACTTTTGGTCAGCCCTGAATTGGTCAGGCAGTTGGACCGGATGATCACTGTAGATCCCTTCCCACTGAAATATTCCATTCCATTCTGTATAAAGTCCTCTTATCACATATGCTAAAGAATAATCCAGTCCTTAAAGACAGTATTTAGCAAAGATACATGCAAAGATTTATGTCCTAAACGAGAGAGAATGGGACAATTCAGAGCTCACCCAGAGCTAACCAGTGACAGGAAAAACTGCACCATGCATCTCCACATAGGTTGCAGTTGAGATACATCCACTGTATGCCAAGGATTTCTGGGAGACACATCACAGCTGATGGTTTGGTTAAGGGTTGGTTGGTTGAGTCCTGCACAACTGTAACACAAAAAAGAGCCTAAGCTCACAGTGGAATGATGACTTGTTAGGAGCAAAAAGGTGGGTAAAAGCCAACCAAATTAGTAATAAAATCACTACTTATAACTCCTTATAAATCATAGGCCTCACACAGTGGCTGCTCAGCATGAGGTTGTGTTTAACAGTTTAGACTTTGCAGGTGTTTCTGACTCAGACTGAGTTTGTTACAAAGGGGCCTTGCAATAATGTCAATCTTCATGTTTTCTAGAAAGTATTCTGCATAGCAAAATTACCTTCTTAGAGAAAAACTAGGTAAACTATCTGTTCAAAGTCCCATATAATGGGACTGAAATAGTTTCCTCACTCTTAATTGTCTAGCTCTTAACACAGCTCTTTTGAGAAAATTTTGTGCCAGTCATACATAACCTGCAGGCTAAATTAATCCAGGTTTTATCTACACTTCAAGGAGGAGAGGACCAGTGCTCCCAAGAGCCATTCTTTACATTTTCCTTAGTGTAAATGAAATAAGATGAGTTCAGCTACACCATAAGAAAAAATATATTATCAGCCCAGTTACTATAGGAGAGGAGTAAGATGGATAATTGAATAAAAGGGAAAATACATGAGAAAACACCTAATACGTACACAGAAAAATTCCTATAGCTGGATGTGATGATGCTTATGTGAGGTGCTTTTCATGTGTCAGTGCTTCCTTCCCTTCCACAAAAGTTACTGCAAAAGCTTTGTCATTGAACAGCTTAACATTCCCTAAAAATGGCTATGTCTCAGAAAACTCTTCAGCAACAGAAAGCTTCTTCAAGCTTACTAGCATCCCCTACTGTTACATGGAGCAGGTCACTTGATATCCTGAGGATTGGTCTTAAATTTCAGTTATTTAAAGTTAAACCATATTTTTTCTTATTCATTTCATCATAGCAATCAGCTGTCCTCCTTCTATCATGTCTTCTTTTCACTGAGAAGGAACAAGGTTGGTTTAAATGTCATCTTTCTTTAGCCATTCCTGATAATGACAGGCAATCAGCTGTTTTACACAAAGCACATGTCCTTAGGAATCCCTGCAGCCTGTGACCTCATACAAATAATACAGGCTCCCTTCCTCTCCTGCCCCTTTCTAGTCAGCCCCCAGCTACCAGCAGGCAGATCAGCCTGGTAGTCTTGTGTGTCCTTTGATTAAGGTCACATCTTGAAATGGCATTGGAATGTGCTGCCCAGGGAGGTGGTGGATTCACCATCCCTGGAGGTTTTCAAGATGAGGCTAGATGTGACACTTGGTGCCATGGTCTAGTAACCATGGTAGGGTTGGACTTGATGGTCTCGGAGGTCTTTTCCAACACAGTTGATTCTATGATCTTCATGCCTTTATGGCCAAGCACCAGAGCCTTTGCCCTCTCCTGTCAGCCACATGGTAGGTACCACAGACTTTGGTGCAGCAAGTGATGCTATGGAGATGAAGATGCAGAGTTGTTTCAAGGCAGCTGTTGACTGACTAGCAGGACCTCCTGGAAATCATTTTCTCTAGCACACATTGCCATCCTGTCTCATGCATCAGAAAAAAATATGTATTCAAGAGGTATGTACCCGTACTTGTGTTTGGGTTTTACAAGCACCATGGTAATAGAAACATAAAACACAGTCAAAACCATAAGACAACTGTGTGTGGAAGTCATGCTGAGCAGTGTGCTGCTGTGACTGTGCTGCTCTGACTGTGCTGCTCTGACTGTACTGCTGCTAGTACTGGATTACTTGTTGCTGGTTAGTGCCACACCAAGTGCAGCTACTCACAGAATAAGCACAAACTTACTTACCACTTGGTCCCTAGAGAGGCCTAGTATGAATGTCCTATGCTCCAACTCATCTTGCATGAGGGAACGTTACAGCTAATCAGCCAGTGTCCTAGGATATGGTTTGTGGGTATATGTGGTGCACAAATACTTGCATGAAACCCTAGAATAAGCCATGATTTATAATGCCTGACCTTTTAAAAATCTGGAGACATCCTGAAGTTGAGGTATATTATCCTCTTGATAGCCACAGCACTTCTCCAGCTGCTGGAAAGCATCCAGGTACTGTGTACAGGCATGAGTAGGGTAAAGGCTTCTCAGCTTCCTGTAGACCTCTCTCCTGAAAAGCAAAAACTGTGCAGCGTGACCCACCTTAATAAAGCACTACTTACCTGTCCTGTCTACAAAGCCACAGAGAGGTGTAAACTCCCAGTATGTCATGGTCTAAAAATGTGAACTCAGAACATGTGGTGTTTGGATGATGCCTGGGTGGATGTAGCAAACCATAAGGGGTTTTTGTTTCACTTTTCCTTCAGAAGTTTGGTTCTTCTCAGCAAATCCTTTTTGTCACTCCCTATACCCTCCTTTGATGTCAAGGAACTCTAATTCTGATACATAAGTGTTACTTGCTTAGGCACCTTCTTGCTTAGGGTGTTGGAAGGACCAGAACTATCCCAGAGAGAGAGCTGAGGCCGTGGTACTTTCTTTGTTGTCCAGTTTAGGAATGTAATGAATCAGGTGTTCCCTCCCTCACTGCATTGGGGTACAGCCTGAAGTGCTGGTCCCTCCTTCTCCATGTCAAAGCCTAGCCTATACTTGTCTCTTACAAACCTCCTTCCAAAAAGTACATTTTCTGATACTGAAGAGTAATATCTGGACAGGCAAAGTGGTTCACACTTTGAAGATCAAAATGCCTGGCATGGGCTCTGTACTTGAAAGATACACCAGTTCTGGAAGCATTTATCCCATTACACAAGAAGAGACCACCTGAAGAAAAAATATAGATAACCAGATTTGGGCACAGGCTTTAAGTTTTTCCCAGACTTGATGGTTCTTGGATTTAGAGCTGTGGTTTGAAATATATTTAGCTGTTGCAAAATAAAGAAGTAGTAATATGATGGCAAAGGACCTTATAGAAAAGATTATTTTTGTTCAGTCATGGCCCTAGGGTGTTAACAACTTTATAGACATTGTTTTATGAAAATTGAGATCATTCTTAGAAACATTGGCTAGGGGAAATGACCTTCTGTTGGGTTTGTATTGTATTTTTTTTGTGATGTTGTTGTTGCCATGGAGATGAAAGCCAGTCTCTGATAATGGCTCTCTTCATTTGTACAAATGGCTCACACAGTGTGGAGTAATGAAACAGAATGCAGGGGGGGAGGAATACCTTAGGAGGAAAAACATTCAAAGAGCAGAGAGAAACAGTGGGTCCTGTTATTATTGAAAACCAGTGGAGACTGAGCCATTTCCATGGAGGAATTAGGAAAGAATGAGGAGGACTAGAGTTCAAGTGTTGTCCTGGCTTATTTCCTCATAGAATACTCCTGACTTCAGTGGGATTGCACGGGATTTGAACCAGTACACAGATCATACCCAGACTGGAGTCTAGAGAGAGCAGGCTTGTTTACACACTCATACAGTCTCTTTTTCCAAAGCATTGTCCTACTGTGTGTCCAAACATTGGCTACCGCAGAAATGAAGGTATTTCTGTGAGAAACTAGTGATGAATTACCCAAAGCTAAATATTCCTCTTCTCTAAGTACCTCTAAGGCAATCACCTAAGTACACTCCAAAGTCAATAGTGAAGCAGATATTTCTAGAAAACGATTAAGATTGCCCCTAATGTAGTGTCTCACTGGATGGAGATGCCACCACTCAAAGGACAATTAAGATGCTATTTGATGGCACTTGGGTTCAGAGATGAAAAGACAAACTGCTGAAACCACAGTCTATGAAACAGTCTAGAATGGTACCTTACAATGAAGGAGGGAGCCAGCCACTTGAAAGGCTTTAAAGGCTATAACACTATTTTCCATCAATTTCCTAATTCTTCTAGAGAAAAGTGGCACTATTCAGCTTTGCTATGAACATGTGGCAGGTGCATCGACATAACTTTGTCCTGAATTCTCCATTTTTCCTGTACAGCTCTTACCCATAAGACATCTTCTATGATTATGTACACTAATGCACGCAGTATGAGTAACAAACACAAGGAGCTGGAGGCCATTGTGCAGCAGGAAAGTTATGATGTAGTCGCCATCACAGTAATGTGGTGGGATGAATCGCACGACTGGAGTGCTGCCATGGATGGTTGAGTACCTGTGGGTCAGAATCAGGGGAAAGGCCAACAAGGCTGACATCTTGGTGGCAGTCTGTTACAGACCACCCAATCAGGATGATGACGGTGATGATTTGTTCTACAAAACAAATGAGGTGATGAGGGGATTGAGTGCACCATCAGCAAGTTTGCAGATGACACAAAGTTGGGGGGGAGTGTCAGTCTGCTGGAAGGCAGGAAGGCTCTGCACAGGGACCTGGATAGGCTGGAGAGACGGACTGATTGCAATGGGAAGAGATTTAACATGGTCAAGTGCCAGGTCCTGCACTTTGGTCACAACAACTGCATGAAATACTTGAAGAGTGGCTAGAAAGCTACATGACAGAAAAAACCCCAAACATCTGAGCCACCCACTGTGCTGGGGACCTCAGCCCCAAGCTGCCATCAGGGTTCAGAGAGCCACAGAGCCTATAGCTGCAGGGACACTAGGTCTGCAAAAGACATGCCAATAGGGGAGGTGGTCAGTAGCTGCTTGAACATGAGCCAACAGTGTTCCCACATGGCCAATGGCATCCTGGCTCTGCCACTGAAGGGGGGCCAGCCTGATCAGGGCAGCTGGAGCAGGTCCAGAGAAGAGCAATAAGGCTGCTGAAGGGACTCAAACACAAGTGCTATGAGGAGAAGCTAAGGAAGTTGGGTTTGTTTAGCCTGGAGAAGAGGAGGCTCAGGGGAGACCTTATCACCCTCTACAACTACCTGAAAGGAGGTTGTAGTCAG
>NW_008678680.1:202084-220302 GCF_000695815.1 Acanthisitta chloris
GGAATGGGCTGCCCAGGGAGGTGGTGGGTTCACCATCCCTGGAGGTTTTCAAGATGAGACTGGATGTGGCACTTAGTGCCATGGTCTAGTAACCATGGTAGGGTTGGACTTGATGATCTTGGAGGTCTCTGAACCAGGTTGATTCTATGATTCTATGATTACTTAGTTTCAAGGCCTTCCAAGAAATCGGGTTGAAGACAAAAACTCAGATCATCTCTACCCTTTGTTTTCTGAAAGCTATATTTTTTCACTTGGCTGAGTTTCATTTTTACAACCATGTTACAACCGAAGGCATCCAGCAACTCTTCAGAGTGAGCACCAAGGGAATTGAGTCCATGCTGCAAATTTCCCATTCAATTACATAGGTCTCAATGAAGTTGTGCTGCAATGCAGCTGAACTCAGGGCACAGCCTCAGGGGGCTGTGATAACAATTGGGAAGTCTAATTTTGGAAAGACAACCTGTGTTGCTGGGATTAGCTGTTTGGGGAAATGGGCAGACACTCCTTTAAAAGTCTATTCTGTTATCACAGTGGGTCTAATTCTAGGTGGAGGAAAGCTGGAATGACGAAGGTTGGCAGCAAAAGAGAAAAACAGGAAAGAACACAAAATTGAATTTTCTTAAATATGACATTCCCACACACCATCCCATGCCAAGATTGCTGGCTGGTCGTAGCAATCACGAGCATGACACCAACCATCAACCTTTGACTATTGAAAGATGCTATAAAAACCTACTTGAGCTTAATAAAATTGTGGCTGCCTGAATGAGTTGGATCCAAAGTTTATATGTGGTTGACGCTTTATGTGGAGCAGTAGATTTTGTTTAAAATAAAGTATCCACTGAAAAAGCTGGGGTAGCACTGAGGATGAGGTTCTAGCTTGAGATACCTAGTGTATGGATTTAATTCTTGGCATTGACATAAACTTTGTACATAACTTTGGGCAAATCACTTCAGCTCTAGCATTTTCATTTGCACAATTATAAAATGTGGTCAACATTCTTCATTTTCCTCACCTTTAGGCTGTCTTTCCATTTAAATTGTCAACTTTTGAACAAAAGTTCTCTCTTATTATGTGCACATGTGGCACCTTGCACAATCCCAGGACTCCGCTGTTAGTTGGGGCATTTGGGCACATTTATGCTTTGTAGTATCATACAAATGTGTAACTATTGCTGCTTAATGAGATTTGTTAAAGTCAGTGGGAGAAAGTGGAAATGGAGGGACATGAAAGGAGAGGTCCTTTCAAATTAGCCACATACTTCACATAAGGTTTGCAAACACACTTTGGATCAAATTAATTTTGACTTCATTCGTTGTTGTGGGTTTTTGGGGTTTTTTGAGGATTTTTTTGTTTGGCATTTTTTTTGTTTGGATTTTTTTGAGTGGCAAATCTTCAGGAGAAACAAAGCCTCAGTGAAGAAATGCTGCACTTCCGTAAAGATAACTTGCCATCATTTCAGATGACATCAAAGGCAATTTTGGAGTGTAAATAATATATCCTGGAAGGGTAGTCCAAAATTTCCTCTACCTGCAGTTAGAGAGAATGGTACATATTCATGTTAACAGCAATAAATACTTGAAGGAGAGAAAACAAGGTTCATCTGTCCTGTGGAAAATGAATTACCCACATCCTCTGAGTGAACTTTCATTCTATGAGAGGCATTTTCTTCTGGTAACAGGTTTGGAAAGGTGATATTTTTCTGAGTATCATATTTAGGTTGATTAGAGGTCAGTTAGAAGATCAGTATCATAGTTAGGTTGATTAGAGGTCAGTTAGAAGAAGTTATACTATAGGCTCTGGCTTCTGATATCTTGGTGGGATTAGCAGGCAGGGAGATGATCAGGAAAATGCATTTGGCTCCAGCAAGTGAAAAGTTAAGACCAGCCCTGAGATTTATGCAAAACAAATAACCAAAAGGTGACTTTTAACCAAGGAGTATAATTTGAGGTGGATATACCACAGCTTTAAAATGTTATAACTATTTCAGATTTCCTGGCTTTCCTGGGACTGCAGTGAAATGGCTCAGGAGTTGGAGCATAAGTAGCAAACTCACCAAGTTGCAGTCTCCTGTGCTGTGTACTCAATGCGAGGCAAAGGGTCTTCTCTGCAACAAAGAGAAGAAATAAGGCATGTATTTAAAGAAGTTTTTGAGTTCGGTTCCCAACTATTATTTTCTTTGCCTGCACCATGAATATTTGCTGTCATGAAGATAGAAACAGCAAAATAGTAAATAACTTATTTGTCTTGGTAGACTCTATTATGTGTATTCTCTCCTCTGTTCCAGTGCTGTGAGGAAACAGAGGGATAAGGTGAGAAAGGATGCTGTGTGCTGCTATACAGAAGGAATCAGAGACCTTCAGGCCTACTCTCACCTCTGCTGAAGGTGATCTAGCAACCAAAACATTATGTGTGCCTGGAGGGTCTACCACTGGAGGATGTGATCAGTACAGTATGATTGCAGAGAGGGATTCATAAACTCAACAGCAGAGTTGTCCAGGCATACTCCATGTGGTTATCACTGACAGAGTTCCCTTACAGGTAGTCTTCCCTCTTCTTCCTCCCTGTTGGTTCTTCAGTAGCTTTGAGTCAGTTCAGTCAGCTTTTGTACTGTTCTGAGCTGCAGCCTGGAATATCTGATAGCAGTGAGAAAACTGTACACAAAGAGAAGTCTCTCAAGACTTGGGAGATTTCACCAGTTCTTGGACACCATGAGGTGGATAATCCACAGTCAGTTCTACCTATACATTTGATTGACTCTGTCAGACAGCAGCATAATTCTGGTGAAAGTTTACACATAAAGGCAGAAACATTTTCAGGTTACTAGATGAGACCTGAGAGATTTCTATGGTTTTGGGTAACATGTGCATAGAGAGAGACAATTAGTAAAGCAAATAACAAAAGCAGTAAATTGTTTTTCATTGTGAAAAATAGATACCTAAATATTTTTCCTTGTAATTCCTTTAAAGAGGTTAGCCTCAGCTCAGGATCCAGTCCCGAAAGGCACAGCAAAATTGAAATTAAAGAGTCATCTTGAGAAATCACTTCTGCTGAGATAAAATCCAGCACTGAAGGAGATATGAATGCAATCCTAAGACTTTGATCTTGAGATATATTTGCTGTGTTGTGAGATAAGACTGTTTTGTATGGAGTGAAAGCTTTTGTGGCTGAATGCTGTTCTCTAAAAGGTGATCCCATTGATAACATTCACAAAAGATTACATCTCTTGGTATTTCTTGCACATGAAGTCTGAAAGTCATGAGTGGACCACTGAACTCCCTCTTCAGCAGCCTTGTACTTACGCTCTGTAATTAAAGGCAAGGTCAGCAAAGAATGCTCTCCGTTCCTTATACTCCAGGTCAGCAAATCCCTGAGTTAGAAAATAATGGGGGAAAAAAAGGTTTTACATTAAGAGAGATTTGTGGACATAAATAAATGTGCTAACAGAAACACTTAGCAAAAAAATAGGCCTTGAATGGGTTGTTTTCTCTGAGGCAAAGAACCTTCAGCCTTATGGGCAGGGTAAGCCAAAGTCTGCAATTTGTTATATCCATGACATTTTGCTGAAAACGTTGGGGCTGTGACCAGAAAGGAAAGTAAAATGGGTGCGTGGGCAAGTTTTGGTGTTCAGAAACACTGCATTGCAGACCTACAGTCAAATTTAGATGCAAACCAACTTAAAAATGGAAGAGAAATAAGAGTGTCACTTCCACTGGGGAAGAGCTGAATCTGAATCACTTCTTTCCTGTGCTAAGCACAAAGGTTATAATTTAGGGCTGTGATGGACATGAGGGTACCAAGCCAAGTGTCTCCTCACCAAAGAAGGTCACTGTGACTGCACAGTACCTCATGCTTTGGACAAAGAACAAGCCATCACTGGCTTGAAATCATTAGAACCACCACTGGATCTGTAGAAAGTACAGTATTTGTGCTCAGTGCCTCCTTGCTCATCTATGACTGTGTTATGATAAAGGCAGATTGATAGAATTATAGAATCATAGAATCAACCAGGTTGGAAAAGACGTCAGAGATCATTGGGTCCAAACCTACCATGGTTACTAGACCATGGCACTAAATGCCACATCCAGTCTCATCTTGAAAACCTCCAGGGATGGTGAATCCACCACCTCCCTGGGCAGCCCATTCCAATGCCTGATCACTCGCTCCATAAAAAAGTGTTATCTTTTTAAAGGGGAAGTTCACCTATTAAATCCTAGCGTTTTCTTTTGCCTCCTTTGTGTTTACTAGAAGTCAAATTTCAAGCAGGCTGTGCCAGGTATTGAATATGAATAGAGACCTGGAATCACATTCCTTTTAAATTCACATCATTCATAACAGGAATTAAATCTGAAATCTGGAACTGTATGCTAATAGAACTCATAAACCAGTGTTGATCAGCATCACTGTACAAATATTTATTGTTCTCAAATATTCAAAATTTACTGGAACCACTTTGCATCCTACAAGCCAAATTTGTCCCTTAGGTTTATTCACATAATTTTCAGTGTAGCAACAGTACCAGTAATACTGCAGTTAATGAGTATTGTGTGTGCAAATCCAAGGAAAGCACTGGATCCTGAGACCATGTTTATTTTTGTCATGTGTTAAGGATAATATGTTCATTCAGATGCCACCCTTGCTTTTCAGTGTCTGTGACAAGCCCATGCAAAACTCAGCCATTGGGCCACACTCACACAGATGCTGTGACACCTCAGCCTTGCCCCTGCTGTTCCAAGGACTCTGAGCAGCAGAACCTCGGAGACCATTACAGTCAGTGTCAGTGTGCCCCCAAAACTGGTGTCACAGTGATATCAGCTTGATTTTTTGGCCATTAAAGAGACAGTAAAGTGCAAAATGAAGCTGTGGAGATAGATTACCCAAAGTGTCTATCTGGTAGCAAATGTGTATGCAAAATCTTTGCTGAGCTATCTGCACATCAGCTGATTTGGTATCTGTCCATTTTTGAGCCGTGTTCACAAGCACAGTAAATCAGCCCATGTTGTGCTCACTCCTGCCATAGACAAGTGGTTTTCAGTACCTGAGGTAACTTATTTCAACTTGTGAGGTATTTCTACACTGCACTACATTCTGCAGTTTGGATTTATCCCCACTCAGTACTTTGGTAACTGCATTGCTGTTGCTTCCTCCCATCCATAGTGCTCACACATATTTGGTAAAGTATCAGGGGAACTTAGTCCAGTGCAAAGAATTCCCAAAGCACATTGATTTTGCTACGGAGAAACTGCCTCAGAGCTAACTTAGGAAAACTACACATACTTGGATTATTTCTATCAGAGAGATATGAGGAAGAATAAATAGTGTCCTGGTTAAGGAGGATATGAATCTCTCCTAGTGCACTATAGTTTGATAAGTGATTCTCAAAAAGAAGATTGGCTGGTAAAGGTTTTTTTTGTATTGCATGGAACTGTACATAACAAACAGCAAAACATTATATAGGTTAATAAAAGAGTCTAAACATTCAGACATGTAGAGAAGGGAATGGCAAAATCTTGCAGATTCTGTCACCACCCTCCTAAATCTTCCCTGCATTTTTCAGTGCAAAATATGTGCTTTTTTTCCTTTTTATGCATCATTTCTATGTGATGTTTGACAGAACACAACACTTCTGTGACCTGTCTTGTCAATCATCAAATGGCCCTTTGGAGCCCCTTTTGTGTCTGCACCTAACTCATATCTCTCCTAAAGTGGGAAAACCTCGATAAGAAAGGAGTGTTTGTTTGTTCCCAGTACTTTGCCTTACTATTATTCTCACTAGAGCAGGACCTTACAGTGCATATTTCCTCTTCCTTCTCTTAGAGTCTGTGCTTAGGGCAGGGCTAAGAGTACACACACAAAGCTGTTCTGAGTAAAATCCTTTTTGTAGTACACTCATAACCTAGACCTCCTGCCTGAGTCTCAGGGAAAACTTGTCACAAACATTCCAACAATATTTTGCAGAATAGTATCAATATATATGATCAAAATCCTGGCTCCAAAGACCTTGTGAAAGGTCAGGTGGAAATTAGAATTACAGCCTTTCCAACTTGCTTCCTGTTTAAACTTTAGATGCTATACCTCAGCTGAAATCACTAGAACTTTTGAGCTTGTCCAGTACTATTTAAATCTTAGTTCAGGTATTATGTTCATTAATCCATGCAGCCATGTATTTATCTGCTTTTCCATTTGGATGATTTTTGCAAGTTTAAGCATAATACTCTGGAACCTGAGGATCTAGCATTTATTAAGGACTAGCTCTTTGCCAGTTGTCCTCACTACCATCCTCTGGACATCAGCCCTTGAATGAGATTCCTGGCATATGTGAAGTGAAAAACGCAGACATGGAAGATCTGAAAGGTCAGAACATAGAAAACACAGAAATCAGAAAGCTGGGAACTTGACTCTCCTGCAGATCATCTAGCACAAAGTCGTCATGTTTCAAACGTATCGGGGTGAAAGAAAAAACACAGGATTTTTCTAAGCTCAACAATGAAATGTAAACTCATGCTAAAGCATATGCTGGATAGAAATAGCTTCAACATGTGTCTGATGTTAATCGTAAGTACCTTGGTGAATCAGGGCTCATAATCTTTTCTTAATATGAAGGTATTTATTCTGCAGTCCTTAATTCCACTGCCTTTATCCAGTAAAAGGATTTCAGTTCAGCCCAACCAGAGAAGCTGTGACTGCTCCATCCCTGGAAGTGTTCCAGGCAAGGTTGGACAGGGCTTGGAGCAACCTGGGCTAGTGTAAGGTACCCCTAACCATGGCAGGGGTGGAATGAGATGGTCTTGAAGGTTCCTTCCAATTGATCCTTTATTTTTTCTGTTCTTTCACCAGTATTTCTTTACTCCTGAGATTTTCCTTACAAAAATTCCCCTACAGAGAGTTTCTCTTTTAAAACTGAAATAACTGTGATGTTCAACTTACAGGGTGACCGTTGTCCAAACTGGGATCATACTTAGTGATCAGATGTTGACACTTGTCCAGATCTTGGATTTTTCTGGGGAACCAGGGCACTGCAGTGAAAGCAGGAAGAATTAAATGAGATGAGATCAAATAATTTTTAAAAGACACAGGAAATAAAGGTTGTGCTGAAGATGACAACCTAAGAACATTTATATCTACGTGTCACCATAGCTGTGACACATGTCAGTAGTTGCCTTTGCCAAGCAAAGTGACAGACTTGATGAAAAATTACCTGAAATTAAACTTGCAGTGAGAATCTCTTAGTTTTAACTAGTAGAAACAATTTGTAAAGGCAAAATTTTTTTTTTTTAAGATCAAAAGAGATGTTCTGTTTGACACAGGACAACAAATTAACTTCTGCATTTTGGATGTCAAAAAATATTTTGATCTTGTTGAAAAAGTCTTACATTTTCATACCTATAAAAGTGAAACAATATTTTAAAAGCAAAATGTGAAATTTCTAGAAACAAAACAGATCAAGAAGTATCCTGACTTCAAGGTTTGTTTCTTTCTGGCTCTTTCTTTTTCCCCAGCAATATTAATCTAGCATTACTTGAGTTTCCAAACAGTTTCCTTGCCATGGACTGGGAACATTTTCCGGTGACTAAATTAAAAATCAAGTGTGCTGATTTTAATTTCAGTACTGAAAAAGACTGAGTTGATATTGCTTTCTGATGTCAGGTTGATGCTGCAATCAGATTTTCTGTGTTACAGTTCAGAAAGGTCCATTTGGGATTCCCAGTTTCCCTGATAATAGTTATGACCTTTTGATATCCCATAGTACCTGGGAATAGCTTGGCATAAACTGCCTCTCATCACTGGCCTGAAGGTGAACTTCAAACAACACCCAAAGGGACCCAAACAGGTCTGCATCAGTTTAAAGTGCTCTGGGGATATCTGTCCTGCCTTGTCAAGGGTGAGAAACCCCCTAGAAATTCTGTATTCAGGGAACTCAACCTGTGAGCTAAACCCTCAGCCTTCTTATCTGCCAGGGACAGCTCTGTCACCCTCGGGAT
Source organism: Acanthisitta chloris (assembly GCF_000695815.1). Lineage (NCBI taxonomy): Eukaryota > Metazoa > Chordata > Aves > Passeriformes > Acanthisittidae > Acanthisitta > Acanthisitta chloris. Next base: position 210,068 of record NW_008678680.1, read on the forward strand.
TGTATTACAGGTCTCTTACAGTTTCTTGTACTCACCAACCCCTTCCTGCCTGTAAACAAGCAAAATGCCCATCTGCCTCTGGAAACCTCCACGTCCTGAGGACTGATAAGGATGGTGGCTCAAATAGACCGCAGGCAGTGAAGTAACCACTTGCAGCACTCTGCCAGGTGAAAAGTCATTCCTGAAGTGTAAACTTTGAGGCCTCCAAACCTCCAAGCTTTTAATGTGCTTGGGAAAATGCCTTATGCTCTGTTGCATTTGGCAGTGGGTCTGTTCTCTACAAAAAAAACCCCAACTCATTCCGTGGATATCCCAACTTGACAAGTACCTTCTGGTGTTTCACCAGACTTTCTGTTGACCCTCTCCCTCTGGCATTCTACAAGCCTCTTGCAGGTTGTTGCATTTAGCTCTTTGCAGTGAAGGAGCAGTGTACCTCCAGACAGCCCTACTAGAGCTAGAATCAGTATCCATTACATCATAAAGAGGCAGCTACTGCTTTTAACAAAACCAGCACAATACATTACAAGCAAATGAAACATCCAGACCCTCTGCTATGTCACTGCATCCCCATCAAGTGTCGGTGTTCATCTTGAAGCAATCCATTCCCTGCACTGCTCTCAGCTCTTAGCACACAATCTTCCTGTCATTGAGGAGTTTCTAGTTTCTCCTCAGCTTTTTGTTCTGCTGCTTTATCCTTCTCATCTCCTTTTTTGCTGGAATGCTTTTCTCACCTCAGTTCTACTGGCTTTAATGAAGAATCTCTCTGCACCAATGGGAATGGGAAACAGCCATGCCGTGACAAAAGACGAATGCACACTCACCTGTTTTCCAGACAAATTAAATCACTATTAAAAAGCTAAATCTAAAAAAGTTACTTCAAAAGAATGGCACTAACAGATGCATACATTTCTTACCTTTTTCTTCTCTGCTGGTTTTCACATCCTCTGCTACTGTCTTTAAGGAGGTGATGAGGATACTAACATCAGCACTGTGAGCTTCACATTCAACAAAAACATCAAGGTCATCAGCATAGTTCTTGGGTTGTTTCGCTTGTCGGGTTTCAAAGTGATAGATCTGAGTTTCAAACATCTGCAAGAGCCAAATGTTCATATGAGGAAGCTTCTCTAAAGACTGGAAATCCAGGTAAGCCTAGATACATTTCTACAATGTCTTTCAAAGGTGAATAAAAGAGGTATTAACAAGAAGTGCATGTTGAGCAATGAAGTCAAATAATGTCTGGTTCAGAAAGAGTTGAAATACAGGCAGAGCTAAAGATTAAATGCTGTAGAATTAGGTAGAGATAGATGGGGATGAAAGATGAGATACTGTTGACTGTAGAATTTCATCTGTGCAGAAAGAAATAGCCAATGAATGTCTGGGTAACTCTTAAAACCCTCGCAGGATTAAAGCAGGTCTATTGAAGTCTAACAGCACCATAATCATCAAATAATTGTGCCCTATTAAAAATAAGCAACAAATACAATACTTTTGAGCTATTCATTTTCCCAGATGAGAGTCAGCACCTGGTAGGAGCACCCAGACTACATAATGCCTGTGTGTTTACAGCTCTTGTATTCTTTGTATCTCCTGCCAAATATGCTCCTAACATCCCCACAGACTGGGTGCTTGAAACGCCAACCACAACTGCTAGAAAAGAATAATAGACTGGTATCTGCTCTAAACAGCCCTTACATAAAGTGTTTGTTCTTCTAAATGACTGTGCCCAGATGCTCCCTCCCTCCAGACCACTGTCCCTTTTCACCCAAGAGACCAGACAACCTCTCTGAGCAGCTGTAGCAAAACAATGAGAAAGGGATAAGGCAGGATGAAGCATTAGGCAGGAAGCAGAAGGGGGAGGAAGGGAGAGATGTGGAGTGGGAGATGTGAAGGCAAGAGGGAGATGTGAAGAGAGGACTCAGTGGAGGAAGGGAATGGTGAGGTCTCTACCTCAAAGACTTTGGCTGCTTTAGAGAGCTCAATCTTCCTCACATTGCAGAGGGTGAAGGTTAGGATGAGAGTGGCTCTGTCATCCTCCCTGTTGGAGTCCAGGCTGCTTTGGTTGTTTGATGACTCTATGCCACACATCTCCTTCTCTTTGATGGTGTCTTCTTTTTGGTCTGAGATCCCTACCAAGTCAGTCTTCATTGGGAGATACGAGAATGGATTGCAGTTCCCAGATATTGAATGGAAATTGCCTGAGGGTGTGTTTCACCCAGCAAAATGGCCAGGGTTTTCTGAGGGACTGGAGATGCAGTATGTTTACATTGATGGTGAGATCAGAGCCGACAGACAGCAGTGAGGCAAACTGTGTGGTACTGTGTTAGGTGTAGGGGCATTTATGTTGGCCATGGCAGACACATCAAGGGAAACCGCCTGTGTAGGATATGCGCAAGAGCCCAAGATAACTCTCCTCCCCTGGGGAGCTTCAAAGCACAGTCCTCCTGTTGTTTGAAGGTGTCTGCAAGCTGCTCAACGCTGGAAATGGGCGCCTTTGTGGAGAGGCAATTAGCCTGAGCTCCATTTACATCTCCCAGTATGGACAGCCTTGCGTGAAGTCTGAGATTGCATTTCCTCCCCACCCTCTCTTACCTCACTGGGGACCTCTCTGCATTGTCCATACCTTCAGTGAACCAATGGGCTCTTTTCCCAAACCCTACCCCGATCCTGGATTGTGTTCCAGGGGTCTCCGGAGGGCAAGGGAGCACCTCAGAGGTGGTTGAATGGCAGTTACAAACTGAACAAGTTGGGTGGAGAAGAAGAGGGCTTTAAGGGTGAAAAAGGCTCTTCCCACTCCCATGTAGCCCCAGCAGTGGTGGCAAGGCTGGGCACAGGAGAAGCTGAGCCGAGTCTGACTATCTGAGTCAAAACTGGGCCTTTCCTCTGAAGGGTGGGTGCATGCATTTCACATCCAAGCTACAGGCATGGCAAAAACAACAAATGGTCCAAGGCCTCCAGCTCCAGCTCCATGTGGACTTGTAGGTGAAAGCCCTAGGGCTCAAGATGTGTGTTTAGGGCACTGGTCACAAATACTGGCAGAGCAGGGACATCAGGCTCCTATGGCTATCTTTGTGCTCTAGTATCAGAGTCCTATCTTCATGTGCTTGCACAGCACTAACCATCATTCTGCACATGAATTGAGGTTTCTCTGTAGAGCCAGGCTGAACTCATCAGCCAGTGGCAGAGTGGAAGCAGCACAGGCAGAGCTTCCCTCTGCATCCCTCTGCAGAAGTTGCACAGAGAGCACTAGCTTTCCAGGTGGTGAAAAGCCTTTGCCCAGCCAGTGGACACTCCAATAACACCTTGAATCCATACTTTGAACAGGCCTAGGAAGACCTCAGCTATGATGTAAGTCATCTCTGCCAAGATATCCCAAAGTCCAGTTTTCAGCACTCTTGGGAGCATCGAGGAGTACAGGAGAAGAGGCCTCAAGCTGGGTGCTGCAGTTTAGAGGACTATGCAGACACTGGAGCACAGAGTAATGTGGGTCTCTCCCACCCCAAGCATAGGCTCATCCTGTCCCATGCAACCCCTGGGTGGGTTCCTTAAAAAGCCCTGTTTGATCACCACAAGCAACCTGCTGTTTTTTCTTCTATTACCATTGCAGATATCTCCACCCTGTATAAGCAGAGTGCTACTCATTTGAGACAGACGCAGCATGAATATTTCTGTTTATTTAGGTTAATTTAGATGTTTACATTTGAACATCAAAATGTCTTTTCAACTCCCAGCATGGTTTGAAGAAGCAAAGAGGCAGGTTTTAAAAGAATGAACTCCTGCAGAGTGCTCCTGTGCTGTGCTTAATCCCTCTTTGAAACATTTCTGCATTCTTTGGGGAATAAAGCGTCCCTTCTCCAAGGCTGCTGCCAGACTTAGGCATCTTAAGACACCCAGAGGAATCCACCTCCCTACGTAACCTGTGCTGACAAGCTCTCCCCCCATCATAGTCATTGACCTTGGCCAAGGTCACTATAAAGAAGAAGGTCTTCAGAAAACAGATTCTTTGGTCACCTGAAACAGAGCTGGAGATGGGAACATCAAGAAATGTGATTGTAGTGGGATAGCAGAGAGGAAGGTTACTTAAAAGATTAGCTTGGAATAGGTTAGTCAGAGTAGTATTCGAAGACTTAAGGAGTATGCAAATATAGAGCAAGCTGGGTTTTGATGGATATTTCTAGGTTACTGCACACATTAAGAGGATTTTTTTTGTTTATATCAGTTTCATAATCTCGTCTGTATGAGTGTTAGTCACTCAGTGCAATAGAGCCTTTTTTTGGGTTGGAACACACCTCAGATGGGCATTCCCTCCTACCTGGCTATTTCATTCTGATTGACTTGGGTGGTTTCCTTACAAGGAGGAATTACACTGGTCAGATAATGCGAAAAGCATTTTCTTACACAGCTGTAATTTTCATTGAGCATGGAAATAAGAAGTCACTCATTAAGGAGTACTATTTAAAATGCAACTTATTTGTACTAGTTAAAGAGCTTGCATACAAGCTAATTTGTTCTGCAAGAAAATTTACTTTCAGGATATTTCCTCTGGCTATCAAACACTGAACATTTAACTTTTCCTCCTCTCTCAATCTTGCTGAACAGCCACATTATGCTGGAGCTATTGCTTAAATAACCTACATTAAGGGACACAGAATCAGACATGTGGCATCAATATTCTTCAACCATTCCATATGCACATAAAAGACAACCATGACTCCTGGGTTCTCAATATCACTACAGACCTAGTGCTGCTGTCACTCATTACAACAGCCAGAAGCAGAAGAGATTGGAAAGATGTCTGAGGATTAGTTTGAAAGACTTTACCATTGGAATGAAATTGTCCCTTTGTGGCATAGTTACCTTATGTGTTCTATTATATTAAGAGAGAAAAATATGGGCTACTTTGACCCTGAAATACATGCCTGGCAGGATTGAAAGATCTATACAGCCATTGTCATGAGAAAAAAAAAAGGGGGATAAAAAAGATACAGAGATAAAAAAGGTTACTTCAAAGCACAAAAATGGTACCATTTTACATAAGTATATCTCAACTGAAAAGGTGTCCAACTGGTATCCTTAGATTAATGCTGTTACCCACCATAAATGCAATGGAAACAGCTGTACTTTCTATCTTCTAAAGGATGATGCTTACATTAAAGCTCTATTGATTTTCAAACTATAAATACAAAATTAGTACAGTAGTAAGTATGAGATTCATGGACTTTCAAATCCCTTTCCATCCTTGAATCTTCTAGAAGAAATGTGACCCCAGAATCATGTTAGTATCGTGATGCAAAAATTGTTTCAAGCTGGAAATACTGCTCAGCTTTGCTTTGCTCCCTTCTCTTCCAATGTACAAGCTGATGTCCCTTCTTCAACTATGGAGCTAGGCATTATACAATCTGGATCAGTCCTAGAGATCATTTAGCTGATTTGAATGAAAGCTATTGGATAAACACAGGAAGAGCTTCCTGAACAGCAATGTTCTCTGTCCATGCTCAGCCATTGGGTTAAGCTGGAAACAATTTGGGTGCCATTTGCTTACTCCCCCTTCTGCTAACCTTTGGCACAAATATAGAGGTTTTTCCCAGATTCCCAGAAATAAGGTAATTTTATGCATTAGTAAGAAAAAATGGATTAGTGTCTGAAGGCCAAAAAAGTCAAGGGTCACCTGCAGATGTCTATTCCTCTGCTAATCTATGGTAATTAAGATATATAACATCAGCATTCATGCAGTACACTGGAAGATAATAGACCGAGACTAGATGAAGACTGGCATTTGAAGCTTCTAGTCAGTATGCAGTGATTAGCAAATTACAGAAAATCTTCATTTTATCTTCTGGAGGGCATTGCAAAGGATCCCCATCTCACCTGCAAAGGAAATAATAAGAGCACTTAATTCTAGAGACAGTCCCTTTCTATCACTCCTATCTATTTTTAGCCATTATATTCATTCCTGAAAGAATGAGTAAAGAAGTTCTGGATTGAATACATTCATTAGGGTCTTAGTGGAGTAAAATCTGTAGAGTCAGCCCTTTGCCCTCATCAGCCATACAAAATTGGCTCACAGTATCAGAGGCAGCCAGTGTTAGGGGGAATATGTATCAGAATAAAGCTAGAAATTCTTCCCCTGGACTTGACACTGGTGAGGCCACACCTTGAATACTGTGCTCAGTTCTGGGCCCCTCAGTTCAGGAGGGATATTGAAGTGCTGGAGCAGGTCCAGAGAAGAGCAGTGAGGCTGGTGAAGGGACTTTGTACCATGGTAGGGTTGGACTTGCTGATCTTTGAAGTCTTTTCCAGCCTGGTCGATTCTATGATTCTATGATTAAAGCCAAGCTTCTCCTTCTCTTCCTTACTGAAAACAACTAGAGTCACACATCAGAACCCATCACAAGGCCATGTGACCTTTCCTAGCATCTCCACTAAAACTGAGTATTTCAGATGTTACAAACTGCAGTCACATGGAAATGCTTGCTAAAGCTTGGCTAGAATTAGGAAGTAATTTTTCCATGAGAAAGGAGCTGTGTGTTGCTCTATCTTGGTCAGGTTCAGAGCATTAAATGGAACCAGATGGAATCTGCTTTGTGGTTCCTCTTTCTGACCCAAGTTTTAAGGAATTCAAGGTAACAAATCTTCCTTACTATTGATAGTGTCAGCCAAGTTCTTCAGCTGCTTTGCATTGTCCAAGACTTCAATCCTCTGGGTGTAGGGATTGTACCGAACAGAGAAAGGACGAGGGATTGTTTGAGCAAATTTCCTGAGGTAAAATACATAAACAAATATTAGGCTGAAAATCTTGGAGTTTTTTTCACTAAATCACCCTTTTCTTGATGTGTGCAATTGTTGATGAGGGGAATAAGAAAATCTGTGAGAGGAAATAACTGAAATTCCTCCTGAGTGACTGGAGACCTACTACATTCTGCAACACACTTGAATCTGCATTTGTCATTGCCACTTTGTTTTGTTCTGAACAGGACTAATTAAACCATGGACATGGCAACATTGCTCCTGGTAAAGGCCAATTGTACCATTGCTGGGATCTGCCAAGCTGGAAAACCTCATTTTCCTTTCAGTAATGTAAAATATAGGAATTCTGATCCAAAACTGTATTTTCTAGGAAAATAAGGTAAAACACCTACACCATCCTGGCATCCCAAGGAGCAATAAGAGAGCTAACTTCTGGCATGGTTGGTAGCAGCTTCCATATCATTTCAAAGGATGGAGTGAAGCATCATTCTTGCTGACCCTTCTTTGCAGCCTTCTCTGTTGCAAAATAGTTAATTCCATGGCAGAAGCATTAAGGTTTTGGTATCTTGGGAAAATATTAATTTACATAACCACAGAACTGTGGAAAGAAGGACTCTGAATGGGATGAGACAGTCACAGCTATTGTTCCAGGCTTCTTGTAGAGCCCAGCAGGATACTGGCTTATATATCTGCTTCGGATTACTGAAGTTATTGCTGAAAGAGGAAGGAAAGCACGCAGGAGCTGATTAGAGAGCCCCACTATACAGACTGTGACTCAACATGGTAAATCCCATGTGCCCAGAACAGTGGAATATGCTGGATTCCACCCCTCAAAATGCTTCTTCAGTTTAGACCTAATTATTATCAGCTAAGGCCATTGCCTCAAACAGAATTTAGTGCGAGCAGGCCACAAGGTGTGACAGTAAAAAGATATCATGATGACTAAGATGAATTTCAAATTTGGGTTCAAATTGAAGGAGGGGAAGTTTAGGTTAGATATTAGAAAAAAGTTTTTCCCTGTGAGGGTGGTGAGACACTGGCACAGGTTGCCCAGGGAGGCTGTAGCTGCCCCAACTCTGACAGTGTCCAAAGCCAGGTTGGATGAAGCCTTGAGTAACCTGGTCTGGTGGGAGGTGTCCCTGCCCAGGGCAGGGGGTTGGGACTAGATGATCTGTAAGGTCCATTCCAACCCCTACAATTCTATGATTCTATGAATTTAGTGGTCCCAGTCTAGATTTTCTAAGGGGAGAGCTCCAAATAGAACACAGTCTTCCTAACTCTCAGCTGAAGGTAAGATCCCAATTAGAAGATGAATGTCTTAAGCTGAAATCTTTTAGATCAGACTCAGAATAATTTTTCAGGAAGGTTTTCTATCACACACATGTCCAGGTGCAAGTCACTAACTCACACACTGGAGCAGCCCCCATACCTCTATTTCAATTTAACCACTTTTCCAATTTGGTCACTGAAACACATAAAAGAAGCTCCAAAATATTGTGTGCTCAGTAAGGCAGGATCTTCCACTTCCACAGAGAACTTACTGCTCAGTTAGAGGTGTACACAGAGAAGACAATCAGGATATTACTAGCACAGATAAGAAGAGAAGGTCGTCTTTCTCAGGTATTATCCCAGAGAAAAGGGCAAAGCTGCAGGCTTATGAAGAAGAAATCAGCAGGGGAGGTAGCTAAGAAGACCTTGGAGCTGGGGAGCTTGGGGCAGCAGAATATTTTGGGATGCAGTATGTGTTTATCTGTGAATGGTAGAGAGAAACAGGAGATTGCAGGTCTGGGATAAGTTCCTGTAAGGCATCTCCAAGTGAAAAATTTGCTGACTGTGAACGAAGGCTAACCCCCAGTGGCTTGACTACCATCCAGAAATCTGGTGATGTGTTGGTTTTTTAACAGGAATAGAAATACTGCTCTGAGATGAAAACCAAGCTGAACCCCAAAACACAATCTGAGCCATTGCTGTTTCAAGAACCAGAACTGAACCTGGACCATTATTTCAAAATCTTATTGACCTGGAACTGAATCTGTATTTCTGTCATAGATGACTGAAAGATTTACTGTGCAGTCTTGTAATCCTGTAAACACACTGCTGGTAACAAGCTGGAGGCTCTGAATTAAGCTAACCACGCAGGCCTCAGCATTGCAGTTCTTAGAACTGTTTGAAGTTTTGTTTATCTGTAATTTCAACTGTCTAATGACCACGTAACTATTACCTAATTTGTTTTAGTTTTGCTTAATTATGAATAGTTATGTGCTATAATGCCTACTGTTAATAACTTTTCATACAGGCAAAAATAGCACGTAAGTTACACTGTATATGGTGAACTAAGTCTGACCCTAAATTAATGCTGCAGTATAAAGGAGTATCAGCATGGGCTGACAACAGAGGCATTAAAGGCATGAGCATCAGATGATGCTGATGGTCCCTGAGCTATCAAGAACTCCCACTTGTCAGTTACTCACAGTAAAGCAAACCTGGGAGTTGAGAGAAAGCAGGTTAGAGGAAATAAAGAGGACAAAGACAAAAATACTTAACATAAATAGTAGTCGGAAGTAACAGAGATTTGGAGGCCAGTGTAAAGAAAACAAGAGATAAAGCATGTTAGAAAACATAAAAATTTCCCTGAGCAAACCCTGGGTTGAGGAGGAAGAAAGGAAGCACCAATACCTCTCACCTCCTCACAAAAGAGAGGTAGAAACTCCATTCATTAAGATCACAGTCCTGCTCTGAAGACCTCAAGGTGCTGATTAGTTCACAACTCCACCCCCACCACAAGACTGAAACTGTTGACTTAAGATGCAAAGAAAAGTGCAAGGGTGTGGACAACTTCAGAGGAAAAGGAGTAGCTAGTAGAAGACTTTTTTTACAAGAACTGTTAACTCTAGTAACGCTCAAGTGACTTTTTTTGCATTAATTAGCAGCATTGATCCTAATTGCAACTGAACTGATAACATTTTTTGTTGCATTTTGGTTAGATAGATGAAACAGTTACACTAAACACACATTCTAAGCTTCAAGTACAAGATATGTTCCCCTTATTGCTCATTTTTGCCAAAGATCTTTAGGACAAACTTCTTAATCTCCTTAAACATTGCACAGTTTTTTCTACTGCCTCTCCCAACGCCCATTATGGCAGTGGGATCCACTATATTTGCAACAGACAAGAAATAAGGTCTTCTCTGGAATGATTGGATTACCTTAGCTTATCTTTTGCATCTTTGAAACTTTCAGCAACATAGTAGACAGGCTGGAACTCAGTAACAGGGTACTTCTGCACAGAAGTCTTCTCCAGGACGAGAGGCTGAATCTCAGGCTTATTTGATAAACAATACTGTGAGGAAAAGGTGAGAAATTTATTTCAGTTGAAAAGTGCTTGAATGTGCTGTGACAGAAATACAGAGCCACTGAATGCCACCCCATTTCAGACAGGAAAGAGTTGTTCCTGTGGTATACAATGACATCACTTGCTAAGAAAGAAGCAG
>NW_008678680.1:220321-229293 GCF_000695815.1 Acanthisitta chloris
CCTACACATTTACCAGAGCTCTCAATGAGGCATGACATTTCATTCATGCTACTTCCATACTAAAAAGCATGAATGAAAATAAGGATTCAAACAAATTCAGAAGAGAAATTTGAGCAATTATAACCATCTTTGACATGCTTTCTAGAACACACCTGCAGCTCCCCAAATGAAGACAGCAGCCCTGCACCATATGCCTTGAGGGAATCGCCTTCCTTGCATAGTCCAAACTCCACTGTAAACCAATAAACCTGGCAAGAAAATGAGACAGAAACTTATGATTCCTTGATCAAAAAGAGGTGTTCACCATATATTTGAATATATTTGGAGTTTGCACTGCTATTTAAAATGTTGTCAAATAACAAGTGTATAAATACAATAAATGTCCCTGGGGACTGAAATTCCTCTCCTGGAAGGGGCAGAGCGCTAGATGCTGAGTGCCTGAGAAGCAGCTCAGTTCCCTGACACAGTTCTGATTTACCTTGCTTATCTTTGTCAGCTGATCACAGGCAATGAAATTATAGCAATAAAGCTCCGTTTTGGCTGGCCAACCCAGTGGAAGTTCTTTAGAAAGGTCTGGGTCCGGTTACACACAAAGGGCATCTAGCTGCAGCAGCAAGAGGGTGAACAGGCTGTTGAGTGCAGTAGTGAAGTAAGACTGTGTGTGGCCTAGTTGGACTCCCTGGTCTGTTGTTTTGAAGGGATACTTGCCCTGGCTCAGAAGAACTACATATCTATCAGAACCATCAAAGCAAGTAGAAGGCTTTGCCCAGGTGGGTTTGCACTGGGGACACTAATCTCTTAGGAATATCTTTGTTTTTATTGGAAGTTTGCAACTCTGGGTCTCAGTAGTCTCAGAGTAACCTTCAGGTGAGCCACATTGACTGCAGAGGACATTGGGCTGCCCAGGGAGATGGTGGATTCACCATCCTTGGAGGTTTTCAAGATGAGACTGGGTGTGGCACTTAGTGCCACCGTCTAGTAACCACAGTAGGGTTGGACTTGATGATCCTTGAGGTCTTTTCCAACCCAGTTGATTCTATGACTCTATGATTATCTGCCTGGCAGAGTGGAATAGATGCTTGAAGGTAGAACAGCTACTGAAGCTGCCTCCTGCAATTTCCCATGGGAATGTAGTAACACATAATCTTTTCTTTCCCAATATGTTTGTGCTGGAGGAAATCTTGTCTGGGCTTCTGTGTTTAATCACAACCATCACATTGAATAAGGGATGCCCAAGCTATTTTCCTTTAGTGCAACTGTTTCAGGGTGGGGTTTTCCAATCACGGTCTTCACTCTGTTCCCATTCAACTCTATGGGAGTTCTATCAGTGACTTCAGTGGCAGCAGAATTAAGACAACACAGGGCACTTTGGAAAATTGAGCCCTCATTTATTAAATTACCGTAGCAAGTTTCTCGATGAAATCATCTGGAGCTCCCAGAGATGCCAGTCCAATTTCCTGTAACAATAAACCATTATTCTTCAAGCTGTTTATTGCAAACATTCTTCCTGTCTCATCTTATGTAATTGCTCACATTTTAAATGTTACCATTGCTTACTACCACACACTAATGTTTACAGGACATGTTCCTATCATGCAAGATCAATTTGAAACCAGAAATCTCTCCAAAAAATGAACAAAGGGGCTTGTCCAAATGTCATTTACAAGGCATGATCCTTTGTGCCTGGTACAAAGCCCATTGAGGTCAAATAAAATTTTCCTCTTTCTCTGACAGGCTTTTGATCAAGTCTACAATGCACATCTGAGAGAATGATAGGGACAAAGGGAGGTAAATCAATCACACACCTTACATATTTCTCTTTTTATGATGGGCCCAGATTAAAGGAGTTTTCCTGGATCCTTAAATGAGCTGTTTTTTCTGAATGACAGGACATGATTTGAAAGAGCTTATTATACCTTGTGAGCTAATGGGGGCGTTTCTGAAAGGTATGCAATAGTTGGATTCAGAAGACAGACATAGAAGACTAAATATAGAGCCAGGTTCCTTTCTCAATTTGCTCTGGTGAGGACTGCACAGTAAAAAAGTCCCACTGGCCTCCCACACACACATCAAAAACATTGGAGCAGCCATCACCATGTCAAATCCCAGTAAGCCAAGGTACAATAGGGCTTGTCTTGAAGGAAACCCCAGTTCTGGGACAGGGCAGAGCCTGAAAGTCTAATTCTGAAGTTAGAACTTACTAACTACACCAAATCAGCTTTTGACTTTTGAGAAGTTACATCGAGTCCATTTTTCCTTCCTTCCTTCCTTCCTTCCTTCCTTCCTTCCATCTCTTTATGACTTTATGACTTTTTCTCTTTGCATGTTTTCATGTTTTCTGGTAAGATGCAACCGAAAGTGTACTCCTTCACCGAGGTTTGGCTTCTTTTCCAGAGGCATTAACACTACCAGAGAGAAAGCTTCTCTCCAGCCTTCTCCCATGCTTACAGTTCCTCACTTTACTCAGTCTCCTATGTGGCTTCAATAGAAAACAAACACCCAAAAATCTCCACTTTCCCTAACATTTGAACAGAATGGTGGGGTAATAATTCATCTGACTCATGAGGTATGTAATGTTGCTCAGAAGGATCAATATCTGCAGAAAGTTTTTGAGATGATGGTTTCACAAAAAAAAACATAACTCACAGAAGACAATGTTTGGAGTTGGAGTTTATGAGTTCACCTAAGTGATTTGTGTCAAGATTTCAAGTAATAAATAAATCATCTCAGATACTCTTAAACAGTATGCCTAAAGGTGAATCCACAGAAACCTTCACAGGTCTTGAATCATCCTCTGAATGACTTAGTCTTTGGTGTGTTCAATTAGATAAATAGTATAGTGTATATATATAAATAAAAGTATAACCACTGAGTAACTTACCTGGGAAAACTGAGCAAAACTGGGATCAGCGAAAAGAGGCACATGTCCTAGCAGCTCATGACAAATATCACTGCAGGAAAACATGACATCTGAGTAACTGTGATTCAGGAAAAGTCCAGCAATGCTGGATGAATGCCCTATAGTCAGCACATAGTCAAGACCACAGTGCATTTGCTCCTACCAGCAAATAATGCTCACAGGAAAACATTTTGTTCTCAAATTGTTCTCATGATGGAAATGCTTACAAACCTCTAGGTTTTCAGTGCTTTTGCCATCACATGTCCCTAGGGGAAGGATGACAATTTCTTTTTCCTGATGGAAGAAAACTATCCATTCAACTGCCCACCCAGCTCAAGAAAGCCCAGAAAAATAATATCCCACCAAAGAAAACATGGACTTTTCAGTCTCAAGGACAAGAAACCTCTTTATATGAAGCTCAGGCTACTCATATGATTCACCACAATGTCAACATGTACCTCAAGAGCTCATCTCCAGTTCCTGTTCAGGCCTACAGCCTCCCACTGAGAGGTGAAAGTTCTCCCTTCCTCAGGTAGGACTATTTCATCACTAGTTGAACTTCACAGCTGGACAGACAGGTTTGGGGAAGAACTCACCTAGGGACTGTTAGAGTTTTCAAAGGCAGAGAAGTGATTTGGTGAGATGGAAAGGGGGGAGACCTTGCTCCCAAGAAGGCCAGGTCTATGGAAGACATTCAGCTTGGCTTTGCATAGGATGAGAATGGGGTAAGCAAAAGGAAAATCAAAAGAATGAAGAATAGAAAAAAAGAAGGGAGAAGAGATTGCAGAAAGAAGTAGGAGGCAAAGAAACAATAAGGGAGGGGAGGAAGAATTTTAACAATATGAAGCAGAATAAGAAAACTGTTTTGAAGATGGCAAGTGGCAAAGGACAGTGGATAGGAACAGAGAGAGAGACTCCAGCATCAAACTGAAATAGGGATGGGTTCAGTGGTCTGTGCTTCCCCTATCTTGTTGCCAGAAGCTTGCTTGCAACTTGTTGGGTCATTCCTGCACTAGATTTCACACCACTATTTGGGTGCTAATAGCTAAGCTAAATGTCTTTGTACACTGCTTTCACATCCCAGCCACCACACAAGCATGCCTTCAGTAGCAAAACTCTCTCATCTGCCCCAGGAGAACTTGCAGAAGAGGATGCAGATTGTTAAAAAGACTAGAAATCTTCCAAAAATATTTTCAGAAGAGAGCAGTCATTTGGCTGTTTTCTGTTAGCTCTGTTCCCAGGAGTGCTCCAGAGTCCCACATGCTTATTATCCACTGCACTGGCCCTGTTGTTAGTCTGGTGCAACTTCACACACCTTTTCTGTGCCAAAGTACTTACGGCTCTGGTGTGTACATGGGTTTGGAGGCATGGCGAATGTACTGCGTGGAGTGGAATACTCGGAAAGCCAGCCCAGCCAAGAAATCCCGAGAGGAGAGCAAGCCTGCAACAGGACGCAGGCGAAATCCAGTGCAGGCTGAAGGGACAAAAAATAAGGCATCTTAAAAACAGCTAATATGTTTAATTTATGCTTATCCAGACTCCTCACAGTGGAAAAAAAGTTCGTTAATTGTTTTCTTTGTTCTCCTTATGTTAAACAGAGTTTAATTGTGAAAGAACAGAGGATTCCTACCCATGTATAACACCAGCACAGTATCTGAGCATCTGTGCCATTGTATCCCTGGAAGCATTAGAGAGGGACATGGGACACAGCCCAAGCACCATAGGGAGCCTGTGATAAAGCAGGAACCACCCACACTGATGGCTGGGGCCTCTTATTTCATTTGGTCATTTTAGGTGCTTCAAACTTACACTGCAAGAATTTTGAAATGTCTTCAAGCTGGGGAATGTTGTCCTCCCTGTAGCCGCAGTACTTCTCCAGTAGTGGGAACACGTGGTTATGTTCATAGCAAGCATGAGTTGGATAGAGGCTCTTCAGCTCCCTGAAGACAGTGCCCCATGTTTTCTTTTCTTCTTCCGTATAGGTGACACGAGGAATAGGTTGGCCACTAGAAAGAAAACAGATCTCCTCCATAACGGTGATAGAGAATATGTCCTATGCCACCAGCTTAACATGGGCTAGCTGCTGGTGCAGAAGGGGAGATGTCTTTGGTCTGATATGCATTTGCAAAAGGAGCCTCACTTGCCCCTAGCCACTAGCTGGGAAGGACTTTCCTGACCTTGTCTGAAATATTGGCCTTTAGACAGCTCCTTGCATTCTTGTGTTAAAAATAAACTACTGGTTATTTGGCTTATCAAGATGTTATTTTTAAAATACTTGCTGGTTGTTGGCTTCAATTGACATGCATTTTTAGATATCAAGTAGCTGTTGTGTTTCTTGCTCTAATGTGCATTATATCAATTGTTGTTGTAACAACAGAGAAACCATCAGCTCCATAAAACTCTGTTGGAGCAGCAGAGAAAATCCGATCTGTGCTTTATGCTGTAACAGATGCAGACTCCAGCCAGTTGAACTTTTTATAATTGTAAGGAGTAAATTCGAGTCAAATCCCACCCTCAGGCCTCCATGTGCTTAGCTCATGTTGAAGCTCACAGGAATTATACCATGACAAGCAATGCAGTTTGGCCTCTGGTGAATAGCCAATTCCTTAGCAATAATGATAGGGCCATAGGTGAATCCAGCAGCTTTGAAAAATCAAAGGGTTTTAAGTGACCTAATAGGGTTAACATCACTGCTGGAATAATGCTGGAGTTTTCCAAGCCCCAGAGCCCCATTGTTAAACTCTTGATGACACCCCACCATCTCCCATTCCCTCATTTTTGTCTTGAGCCTCAGGGCACCTCCTCTGGAGAACCATCATTTTCTGTTTCTCTGTATCAGCCCTCCTTGATCTGTGGAGCCTTAAACATCATGTTGTGTTATGAGGATTGCCAGGAGATTGTTATTCCTAAAGCACTCCTAAGTAATCCTCAACCACCTTCCAGGGCTGCAGGGGGAATCTATGGCTTAAAAACCTTTCAAATTTCAGTGAAAAAAAAATCAGGGATCAATGGGGCCAAAAGCAAAGGAAGGCAGATGGGAAAGGCAAGCAAAGAAAAGTCAGGGAAATCAAGCATCCAACAAAAAAATGAGTAAATCTATCGGGACAGGAGGCAAAAGAGCAAAGTAGAGGCAAACAGCATAAAGAGGACAAAATAGGTGCAAAAGAAGGGATATAGAAAGTGATTGAAATGATGATGAAGAGTACAAGACAGGCAATCACCAACTCATCTCACCTTTGCAGCCTTTGCACCTTTGCACCTTCATGACCTAAGCACATTTGCCTTTCCAGGTACTTCCTATGAAGCCTGATATCTTTGGTTGTGCCTCTCCTCCTGCTCACTTCTCTCTATCTCTGTCCCCATGTGCTGGAGAAAACCTCTGACAACTCCTTCCCAATTTAGATCCTGAAAGGTGTGTCCAGGTGTAGCACCCAGAGCAAAGACAGATCTACCTCACCCTCATGAATTAGTATCCAAAGTCACAAAACCCACATGCCTTCTTCCCATGACCCCCAGAAGCTTTCACACCCTGTGTACTGCTTTGCTACTGAAAGGCATAATTGGAAAGTCCAAGAACCTCATAGAGAAGGTTGGGATATAAGTCTAGGTCTGTATTTGGCTCTGTTTCCATTACGTCTGAGGATCTGGATAACAGACTAAATATTAATTAGTTACATCTTGGAATATAATGGTTTCAGCTTGAATTTGGGGGGAAGGAGGTTGTTAACATGTTTACTGTTTCATTTCTGTGTAGGATTTGGTGAAAGCCTGTGAACTAGATCCTAGAATTTGCTATCCATTATGCGGGAAATGTAAATCTTCTGTGGCTTATCTGTCAATGGACACTAGATCCATTCACTTCTGGGCACAAAGTCTTACCCAAATTTTCTGGCTATAAACTGGGCTCCTGGCTTTTTTCACCTGACATTTTGCACTTTCCATCAATCAGTCCAACTTTGTCTCTCATTTTGTTATTAGATTATTAGCTCTTTGGCTCAGGGACTATATTTTCATCCTGTGAAAAAGTAGAGCCCTAAATGTACAACGTATGTTACTTTTTTCTTTGCAAACACAATTTTTACAAATCCAAGCAAGAATCAGGCCCTGTAGTACTGATCTATATGTGTGACTGGCTCTGGGAACTGATTTTTTTCTGGTACAGATCTGATCACTGAAAGCAATCAAGCAAGCCTGTTCTAACTGAATTTATCATATCCATTTATTTCTCTTGGGAAATGAGAGCCCAAATTTCTGATTGCAGCTGGATCAGACATGATAGGAGTAGAGCAACAGACACTGGATTAGCATCAGAACCGTAAGTTATTCATTATTTTAATAGGGTATGCAGCTCCTGCTTTAATGTAAACACTAAACACTCCTCCCCAGCCCTGGTCTGATGGGGAGAATACCAGAAGCATCTTTATTCAATGCTCAGGTCTTTGTAGTAGAAACAGTCTGCTGCTCAATTAGACAACAAAGCCAGGGAAAAGGGGGCTTTGTGGGGAAAGAAGGGAGGCAATATTCTCTTCTGAACATGTGCCTGGAACAACAAACTTTTGTTTTGCTGTGGTTTAGGGATAAATGCAAGAACAGGAGGCAGAGAAAAGCCACCAGCAGGAGGATGCTTGTGGGAAGACAGGGATTGCCAGCAAGATGAGCACCCTAGGAGAGGGCAAGAGATGTGGGTTTGCTTTCTGCCCATGCTCTGAGTACTCACTGTCTGTAGTTGTAGGCAATATCTGCAAACTCCTTCCTTCGGGCCCTGTACACAGGATCTTTGAAGCCCTGAAGAGAAACAGTGATGATAGTTAGTCCATGCATAAGTGTAAATGGTGAACAGCCTTCCTCTCACTGAGCACCCTCAGGCATGGCTGGTGCAGTCCAAGAAGTGCAGGAAGGGCAGGGAGGAAGCACCTCCATCCTACCAGGCTCTGCTAACACAGGGCACCACTCCTTCCCGGGCTGCAAAGCCACCAGAGCAGCCTTTGAGCCACAGCACATCTTGCCCCAGAAGCCCTTTCATTTTCTCATTTCCGCTTGCTACAGAATAGGGAATCCTGCTCCTTTACAGCAATGAAAAGGTGCTCCCAGCAACAGCAGCACACAGAATTAACAGCACTCAGATAACCAGGCCCTTCTGGTTTCTCTTGAAGCTTGTTGTTTCTGGCACAGCTGGGCTGCTCTAGAGAGGCAGAGTCAAAACACATTAGAAACATATTGATCAACTCAATCAGACTTTTTAGGCGGATTTTCAGTGTGAACCGCACTTAAAAGTGCTCATTTTCAAACTGTTAGAGGAACAGTAGGCACTTAGCAGGCAAACCCCCCCCATTTATACTACAAATTCAACCATTTGAAGGGAATTAATGACTACAAAGAATGTCTCATAGACCTAGTGGTTGGGAGCTTGACCTTTGCAGTTAATTACCAATAAAACCAAGGATAAGAAACAAAAACCTCTAAATCTTCATCTGGGATAACCATTCTCCTACCCGAGTGTGCCTGCTGTTTAGACCAAAAGTTCCTCAGGGCTGGGAGTGCCATCTACCACCTCAAGTGTAGAAACATCCTTCCAACCTAGGATGTGTTTCTGCATGGCAAACAGCAACAGCTCACTGTGCACTGCAGCAGTTCATAAATATGATATACTGCGTGCAGTTCTGGTGTCTTCAACATAAGAAGGACATGGAACTGTTGGAGGAAGTCCAGAGGACAAAGTTGCTAAGAGAACTGGAGCATCTCCCCTATGAAGACAGGCTGAGGGAGTTGGGGCTGTTCAGCCTGGAGAAGACAAGACTGCATGGAGACCTCAGAGCAACTTTTTGATATCTGAAGGGCCTACAAGGGAGCCAAAGAGGGACTCTTTGTTGAGAACTGCAGTGATAGAACAAGGGGTAAGGGGTTCAGACTGAAGGAGGGGAAATCTAGGTTAGCTATCAGAAAAATGGTTTTTACTCTAAGGGCGGTGAGACACTGGCATAGGTTGCCCAGGGATGTGGTGACTGACCCACCCTGGCAGTGTTCAAAGCCAGGCTGGATGAGGCCTTGAGCAACCTGGTCTGGTGGGGAGGTG
>NW_008678680.1:229351-255612 GCF_000695815.1 Acanthisitta chloris
TTGACTCTTTGATAAATGCACCTCTTATGGTTGAATGGAACAGTTGGGCTGAGGGACCATGAAACACAACCAAGGACAGGAGACAGCTGAAGTGGAGTGGAAATCTAAGAGTGTGAATCAAAAAGAGGCAGAGAATGCAAAATAAAGATGCACTGTCCACAGGCTGCCCGGGAGGTGGTGGATTCACTGTCCCTGGAGGTTTTCAAGATGAGACTAGATGTGGCACATATTGCAATGGTCTAGTAACCAAGGTAGGGTTGGACTTGATGATCTTGGAGGTTTTTTCCAACCTGGTTGATTCTATGATTCTAAGATTTACTTGTCATAGAGGCATTTGTGATTAAATTCCATGTATCATTGCTCTACTATAAACAGAGGCTCCTTGAATTTCTCTTTTTTTCTGCACTCTGTGTACTGTCACAACTATTCACCCCAGCAGCTGGCTTTCTTTTTTAAGGCACGAGTGCTCACTAACTAATTCGAGGAACTGGAGGAGAGATGCTTCACCCCTTTTAATATATTTTTCTTCCTTTGGTTTTTTTTCAAATACAATCTTGCTGTATTCCCACATGACACACAAGGAGGCCACTGGCTCAGTGGATTTCCTTTCAGTCTGCCTTTCATACGACCACACTGAGCATCATGAATCATTGTCCATGGTACATAACACAGCTCGAATTAAGCAATAGGTAGTGAATGACTAATCACCCCATCTCAATTAAACTAATAGCAGCAATTTTGGTTGCGTTGCATGTAATTTATTTATAATCACCCTATCCCAATTAAACTAATAGCAGCAATTTCTGGTGCACTGCACGTAACTCAGTGTGTTTTGACAAATGAAGATAAGTTGTTGTTTGCTTGGAGAGGGAATAGAGGGAGAAAATATTCTTGTATCTGAAAAGCACTGAAAAACCACAGAGCAAATTTTTTTTAGCATGAACAAATCTCTTTGATGCCAACATTTAAACCACAAACTTCATGAACCAAGAACCTCTTCTTTTGGTGTGTTTCACCATGCAAGTACCATGTCAGATTTAACAACCACATAACAAGGCACTAAGCTCTATCAATCAAGGATGAAAAAAAACAGTCTTCTTATCTCTGGGCCATGATATGCTGCTTCTGAAAGTTTTGATCTTAGTGACACAAAATGAGTCTGAAGTCATCACATCAGAGCCACCTGGAAAAACTAGAGGTGTCCTTGTGGTGACCCTGTACTCTAGCAACGCTATGATGTACTTCATAACCAGGGATTGGGCTGATTCTAACCCTAGAAATGTGGTACCCCTTCCTGTCCTGTACCATGGGAGACTTAGTCTACTAGATCTATACTAAAGCAGAGCAAATGTGAGAAAAATCTGTCCCAATACCTAGGAAAAATGACAACAACAACAACAACAAAAGCTCTGTTTCTTACAGGATGATCAGCATCCAGTTCTGCTCCATAGCTTAGGATCTGATTGGCAAATCTGTCCAGCTCCTGGATACTTCTTGGGAACCATGGTACTGTAAAACAGAAAAGAAACAGAGTCTGGCATGCTTCTTTGTTATTTGGTTTGGGGCTTCCTTCTGGTCTTTCCATCACTTTGCAATATATATAAAGAAACATACACAAGGGGCTAAATTCTTTGGGCAGCAATGGACTTTCCTTGTAGTAGGAGGCAAGAACAAACCACGCAGGTTGTCTTGAATTTGTGGCTGTTTTGCATGGTTGGAAGAATATAGAGTATCAGGAGTGTCTAACCCTTGGTGCAGAGCTGGCTTGTAATGTTTATGCTTTTCTGTTTGTTAATTCTAATCTCTTGGCTTACTAAAATTTAGGATCTTTTCACCATATCTAGAATCAGGCCTTTCAAAGGAACAACAAGAAACCCCACAACAAGGATACAGGATTATTTGACCCTTTGAAAACCTCTTTCTATGGCCTACTTGGTGATCTCCCTTAAACTAGGATTCTGAAACAGCATTATAAATGGCACCCTAATAGTTCAGGCTAGCACTGTAGTATAGCAGCCATTATACAATAATGCATTCATTTGATTAACATTCTTGGTCTGATTCTCTATTACCTTGTAACTCACATACTGTACATCCTGCCTACAGCACAGCCAGCAGGTGAAAAAGGACCACACTGACTATACTGCATGTAATGCCCATGTGAGCCTCCCTTTGCAGAAGAATATAAGGTGAAGGGCAAAGAAGAATCACAGGGATTTCCAGATGTGATGTGTTAAGATAGAGAAAAGAGGAAGTCAAGTGTCTTCATAGCAATTGCACTACCTGGGGAGGCTCTTTGCAGCTTGTGAGCTACACAGAGCAGCCACCTCAGGTCCAGCCTGGAGTGCATTCCCCCAGTGGTCCAGACAGTCCCCTGCCACCTATCTGCTTGGTAGCAAGAGGCCTGGCACACACGTGCAGTGGCTGTACCAGGCTGCGACCCTCTTTTCCACCTCCAGACAGGGATCCCCTTGTCAGCCACCACTGGGTGTGGCCACCTCATCCCTCTGCAACCCTAGGACAGGAAAGCTCGATGGAGGGAGCACAGGAACCTTTGCCCAGTCATTGTTCCAGGAAGTGCATCTGTAGGTATCACCACCAGGTACCACTGGCAGCTGGGCATATCTCGGGAGCTGTGAGCTCTGCTGTGTTCAGTAACTTGGGTTTCCATTCTGTTGCCCCATTCTTACATTTTGGCCCTTTGACTCCAGCTGCCTACATCTTTCCCTTTTCCTTCTGTCCCAGTCAGAGTCAATTGCCATGCCTGAATTTAATAGCCTGTGATGAACTTCTCACAAATACAACTAATAGCTCTTTGAGCCCATGTACACATCTGTCTCCAAGAAACTCTGCAGCACTTAGCTCTATTGTTCCTTTACATGGGATGTATAAAATTACTCCCTTTTTTTTAACAACTCGATTAGTTCATGCGTTGTTAATTAGATCCTGCATAAAAACATTAGTTTTTATTCACCTTTGCCAGGCCACCTCAGGTTTTAGAGCTGCTTGTCAGATTCTCCCTCTACCATATGTTTTCCTGGCTTTGCCTGTGTATTTTAGGCACAGAAACAATGAGCACGCTCATCACCTCCTTTTGCACCACTTTCAGTTCTACTTTTTCTGTGGGAAAGGCACAAGACCTGAGGATGTACACCATGCAGTCATGTCCCATATGCTCCTCACACTAAGTACAAGTCAGCAACATGTACTTTCAGTCTAATATGACCCAAAGATCTTCTGGTCCAAGCCCAGGGGCAGCCTCTACCAATAAAATATTTGCCATCCGTTTAGTGACTTTCTTGCACAAATGGGTGTCACTCGCTCAGCCAGTGATTGGAAAACAGCTCACCCCCTTCTGTGGCTCTCTGCTCAGCTGGGAGCACCCAGTCATACCTCCCCATCTTATTTTGGGGTTTGTGAACCTGTCACTAGCTGGCAGCTGCTGCATGAGCTCCCTGCAGTGCCTTACTGATGGGGGTCATCCCAGATCTGATGGACTACCTATGGGATAAGAGGATCTGTGTCTCCAGGACTATTCAGCTATGCTTTCGGCTGAGCCTAACAACACAGTGGGCACTTACAGCATGGAGTTTCTGCAAGGCACACGCACAGAGATGCTGGAGCAGCAGCAGCAGATTTACAGGGCACATTTTGGGCAGCTACAGGTCAGCCCCATGCAGAGTTCCCCATCCTCCTGGCCTACTGTCCCACCACCAGCCTGGTCCCATCCAGCACTCCCATTGGGAGCCTGCAGATTTATTCCAGGCAGGCCAGGGAGAGCAGTGTGCTGGTTTTAGCAGGGATGGAGTTAATTTTCTCAGTAGCTAGTGTAGTGCAGTGTTTGGATTCAGAGTGATAACACTGATGTTTTGGTTTCTGCTAAGTTGTGTTTATCCTAAATCAAGGACATTTTCTTTCTTATGTCTTATGCTCTGCCAGTGAGAAGATACACAAGAAACTGGGAGGGAGCATAGCCGGGACAGGTGACCTGAACGAGCCAAAAGGATATTCCACTCCATGGCATGTCATGCCCAGTCTATAAGCAGGAAGGGCAGAGCCGGGGGAGGGACAGGGCTGTGTCTATCCGCGGGTGCTGCGCAATTGGATTGTGCATCACTGATTTTGTTCTTTTTATTATCCATTATCATTTTAGCTCATTCTGCTCTTTACTATTATTAAACTGTTCTAATCTCAACCTACATATTTTACTCTTATTTTTTTCTCCTCCCCATTCCTCCGGGTTGTGGGGGAAGAGGGGGTGGAGGGAGTGTGAGTGGCTGCGTGGTTCTTGGCTGCTGGCTGGGGTTAAACCACAACGAGCAGGCAGCAGGTGGCTGCTGGTAGGGAGGTCCTGGGCCCGCAGGGCTGCAGAGAACATCCTGGCACTCGCACTGTGCCTCCCCTTCTCCCTCCCAGCAGTACTGGGGTTTGGTCCCCATCGCCTCCCTGGTGCACTCCCTGGTGCTCTGCCCTAAAATCCAGACCCGAACAAGTCACTAGATGGCAGCAGCAGACGCAGGAACAGCTTGCCCGAATGAGTTTATTTGCTGCTGCGTGTTCCACTAGTTCTCCTAGTTGCTCCAGAAATACTATCTCACCTCGCTGTTAGAAACTTTCCTGCACCTCCAGCCCTTTATGTTAAACTAGCCAGAGGGGGAGAGTACAAAAAGGTGTGTTTGAGCCCTAGAAAGGAGTCACTACTTACACCATGAGAAGGGTGAGCACACCCAGCCATCCTACCCGTTTTCTCCATGGGTTTATCTCCTGGCTTTGTCACTGAGCTTTGTGTGATTGTGGGGGAATCATTTCACTGTTTTGTGCATCAGGCTCCAAACTGTCTTCAGTGAGGCACACTGCTAAATGTTTTTGGATTAGGGACTGGAAAAAAGCTGTGTGGCAGTCCAACGGCAAAGGATTTACCAGTGTTAGAGGGAATAACCACTCTTCTCAGAGATACACCACGTCCTCAATGGTCCAGGCTCCATAGACAGGTTGATGGGGGCTGAAGTTTGCAGTGGATTTCGCCAATGATGTTTGTAGGGCATTGCTGGCCTGAATCAGAAAGGTCTCAGTGGGCAGAGTTTGAATCATTGCAACTCCAAGAGGGGGTAAAATGGATGTACAATAGTGACTTACTTTCATTAAATACACTTCATTCTTAAGATTACTGAAGTACTTGGTACAGAGCTCATGAAAATCTCTGGGACAAACTGATTCTGGGCTGAGGACTTGTTTTTCCCCTACACAGGAACTGCCCCTTATCTTCCTGGTATGCAGCTCCTGTAGGTACCTGACCTGGGAGGAGGTCAGAAATCTACTGATCCTGTCTACCCAAACACCAGTGGTAGCTAAGAGTGAAACTCTGAGCTTCCAGAGCTGGATGGAAATGGCAGGCTGCGAAAGGGTGCTTAGTGCTTCTTGCAACAGCATAACTGATGTTAAATTGGGTCCTAAAGCGTCCTGAGCCTTCTCAGCTCTTGTGGAAACAAGACTCAAATATTCTGAGCACAGTCCTGTGGCAAACAGTGCATCAAGTCCATACAGCCTCTGCACCAGAGATTGGGGGGCAAAAGGGCTACTGGGTCTTTTTCCTAGCTGTGGTGTGCCAGGATGCTGTTTCTAGCCCTCCCAGAAACTATTTAAGAGATGAAATCAAATTACCCCCTGGCTGAATCTATCCCATAGTTTGTTTGCAACATCCTCCTCAAGCCCGTTCACCAGACTCACTGTCTGTCTGCATGGTCATTAATGAATTGCCAGGGCAAGCTGTTGCAACACTGAGCCTCTGTGAAGGTCTGAGGAGCAAACGTGGGCTGATAAGTAATAAATATTGATTTGTCTGTAAGTGAAAACAGCAGCATTTATGGGATGGTGCTGGACACCCAAGTGGTGACCAAATTACCATGGGGTCAAATGCTTAGCAGAATGCTAATAAGCCATTTCTATAAGAGGCAGCAAAGCAAGGGCAGCAAGGACTTCTGCAGAACTCCTCCATTTGGACCATTGTGAGGAAGGTCAAAGACAGGTCTACGCAATTTATAGCAGTTCAAGGCCCAGGTTTAGCCCTTTTTTTTAAACAGTCTCAAATGCTTTGGCCAGCCTCAGGGTTTAGCAAACAAGGCCCCTACAGACCCTCAGTTCCCAGCTTGTCTCCAAAATGCAAGAAATTGTCTGCATTTCTCTAATGCTGCAACAGAATAATATTTAATTATTTTTATTCATGGGCTCCAAGTGCACCAAAGACACCCAGCTTGTTTCCCAAAAGAGCCATGAAGAGATGCACTGTGTTTTTACAACAAATCTTTTCGTCTGTATTAAAGGCCTTTTGGCCCAGTCACTGCTAACCCTTCTCATCTGAAGCTCTAAAACTACATTTGGATTTCGAGCATTTTTCTGACCCTCTCTCAGATAAAATTACACTGTTGATCCAAATCTGGTATTTGAATCTGTTTGAATGTGTCTTACATTTTGCATTGAATTGTGAAAAGACTCTGAAAGGAGTTAAAGAACTCAAAAAAAAAAAAAAGAAAAAACCATTCATTTATCCCTTGCCCCTTAAAGCACATACACACATGTTTAACACTAAACTATACAGAAGGGGCAAAATATAGACATTTCTTCTGTGTGTCAAAGCAGGACCGCAAGAACGGCACTTTGTGCTTCCCACAGGAGACAGCAAAATAACGTTTTTCTGTCTCAAATCATGAGCAAAATTAATTCTTAGCAGGGAAGGAATCAGAGCATCTTCAGACAGCAGTAAAATAATCAGTCCCATGGGATCCCAGACTGCCTCCAGAAGAAAACCTTCCCAGTCTTTACCTGCCCACTGAGAAGAGTGTGGCAATATCCCCATAAACCATATTTCTGGGATTTTGCTCTCATTCTGTGCTTTGGGAATAAGATTTCACACAAGCACATATGTGAACTATGACAAGACTTGCCAGGAGGATACATTTGAAAGGGAAGCAGGCCTGAAAGGCACCACAATGCCTGGTATTTGTTACTGCCACACTGATAAAGGACAGTGTCTTACCACACTTCCT
Source organism: Acanthisitta chloris (assembly GCF_000695815.1). Classification (NCBI taxonomy): domain Eukaryota; kingdom Metazoa; phylum Chordata; class Aves; order Passeriformes; family Acanthisittidae; genus Acanthisitta; species Acanthisitta chloris. The sequence goes on from NW_008678680.1 coordinate 236,395, forward strand.
ACAGCTTGGGCTCTTCCCATCTTGGCCCTTGTAGCTGCCTCAGCCCAGGATTTGCCACCCACAGTTCCTCCCCTAAGCTTTTTTGACCTTTCAAAATATGGTTCTCTGGGGATTTGAGTTTGACTGGGCCCTTACTACTCATGATAGAAGTTGAAAAGAAAAGAAAAGAAAAGAAAAGAAAAGAAAAGAAAAGAAAAGAAAAGAAAAGAAAAGAAAAGAAAAGAAAAGAAAAGAAAAGAAAAGAAAAGAAAAGGAGAAGAGAAAAAAGAAAAGAAAAGAAAAGAAAAGAAAAGAAAAGAAAAGAAAAAAAGAAAAGACCACTTTATTATTTAATAAAGTTTATTATTAACTCCTTCATGATAACGAGAAAAATGAAAGTCATTCCAAGCCCTGCTAGGCGCTGTAGCTTTCTTCTGGAAATAAAAAAGCCCCTAAAACTTCTGAACTTCTTTGATTTGACATGATCATAAATCACCTAATCAACCTTTTGTCCCTTCATCTCATGAATGGAGAGAACTGACTCCAAAGAGTATCTGCCTTCTTCTTTTTCATCTTCAATGTAATGTCATGGGTAGGACACAAAGGAAACGGTAAAAGGATTACCAGCACTGATCTCAAGAAGGTATTAATGTCCTTTCATGTTGTTTCTAGGAAGGAAGAGGAAGATCCAGACCTAAAGTATTTAAAGTCTGAAATCCTATTAAAATCACATCTGTTATCTCAAGAGGCATTTAAGTATGTCTCAGACTAGCTCCTGGGCAGCCACCACTGTACCAATCAGCATGAACTCCAGCCAACCTCTGAGAATTAGGAGCATGAACAACTCACAAAATCTTTCCTTATTTCCCTCCAAAGGCAGAATTGTAACTGACCTCCCCGGGATTTCTTGCAGCAATGGAGAGTTAGTCCTGCTCCCAAGTGGGTGGCAGAGCCTCTCTCGTTTCCCCAGAGATCTAGTCAGAAGCATGGCAACAGATGGAACTTGGCAGTTTACACTGAGAAAAAAATCTCCAAATAGAAAAGCTTAGAACATAGGCAAAAGTAGGTAGAGAGAGGGAAATGCAGCCATACAGAGCCAAGGGGATTTCCTTTACTACAGGAAAATAGTTTCAGTATGTGACATAAATATCCCTTGACAATGTTAATTTTGTCAGTGAATCCTTACCAGTGTCCTTCTTCTTTGTGCGTGAAAGCTCATGAACTGTTGCTCCAATATCACTTCTCAAGGACTTGATGATCTTGTCCAGTGCTGGGACATTCTTGCCCTCCAAGTTAATGAAGAATTCATACTCATCTTTGTTGAGACGTGAAGGTCGAGACTCAATGTGGGTCAAGTTTATACCCTTTTCCTATAAGAGAGATAAATTTTTGTCCCACAGGGTTTGGGGGAAGGAATATGACAAAAAGACTAGATAAAATAAATGTGTAAGTCAACAAACCATACTATACAATCCAAGTAATTCCAAAGTAGGCACTTGTCTCTGTGGTCACTGGACTGAGGACTTTCACAACAGGGAGAGAGATAGAAAGGAAGAATGAGAAATGTGTGGGATTCAGCTTCATGCAAAGCACCAGCATCAAGACCCTGTTCTACATGAAGCTTGTAAAAAGGTGGAAGAAAGACACAAGCAGTAAACAGGCTTTGTATTGTAAATAGTGTACAGTACCTCAAGTATGTACTGGGAGCTTTTTGTGCCAACAAGGACACCTCCCCAGGGCCAACATGGGAAATTCCACCTGTAGGGTACCCTCATGAGAAACTGAATGCTGAGCATCCTGAAAGAAGATTGGAAAAACAAGTAGCTAGGCACCCTGTGAGATTCTGCCAAGCCACTGCACCATCACCTGCAAAGCCACCTGTACAGTTTTCAGGGCTGGGAGCAGCTTTTTGGGCAGAAATTCAATGGGAAACGTGGATCTGCACCAAAAAAAGAGGGCCCAGGGTTGTGCAAATAAAAACACGGGTGTTTTAAATCACAGATTTGCAGAGTTGTTGAGGTTGGATGGGACCTCTGGAGATCCTCTAGTCCAACAGCCTGTGCAGGCAGGTTCTGCTAGAGCAGCTTGCTTAGGGAAGTGTCCATTCGAGCTTTTAGTATCTCCTCAGTCTCTCTGGGCAGCTGCTACGGAGTCTAATTACTCTCACAGCAAAAGCCATTTTCCTTTAGCTCAGAAATTCAAATTCTGTCTCACCAAACATCTTCACTGACCATCAGCAGTGTCTCCTAGCTCTGAAGAAAGAGATCATTGACAACTATAGTCTTGTCAACTTTAGCCAGTGGGCACCTGACCTCAAACATGCTGCCATGTTGATGTGTAAGCAACAAGCAGCTAAAAATCCTATTTTTCCAGTCACTTAAGTCCAGGAAAATCTATCTAAGTTTAGCTGAACTCAACTGTTTTACTGAGCACTGTAACTTGAATATTAAAATATATCTTTCTTTCCTTTTTTTTTTTTTTTTTTGAGAAAAACCTTCTAAACAGGCTTTAGTGGGTACTGACTTTATCACCTGATCCCTCTTTCAGGCTCATACAGAAGAGTCAGAGGAGTTGACACATGGTGCTGAGCAGCCCTGGATAAGCTTTTGCTTTGCTGCTTTCAAGCTAAAGACCCCAAACTACATGGGGTGAAGTGATGGCCCTGACAGCGTCAGTGTCAAATCTCCTCCTGCAGTGGGGTCAGGATTTCATCCATGAAGAAATATTGCAAGAATCTACTTGTGAACTACAGGGAATAAAGAGGGAAGGTTTGCTTTTCTATATGTCACTCTAGTTTGAGCCTCTCAAACCCTTCAAGGTTTTCTTTGCTTGCACAGCGCAGGAGGGCATCCGGCCATCAGCAGCAAAAGCCCCATTCACTCCACCACAAAAGGTAGTTTATTCTTTGGTAGGAAACATGCATGTCATTCCTCTGTTTCCTGAACATTGCATGCTACAGATGAACTTAAATTGTTTGGCTAGATACCAATACAATAAGTTGAAAAGGTCAAAAACCCATTCACCAACTGCTGCTCTTGAGAGATGCCGTCCTCGCAGGGCTGGCTGGGAGAGAGCATGGCCTCCACTATCCTTGGCCCTGAGGGCAATTTGTTTTAGGCCTCCAATGGCCTATTTCACAAACAGACTGGACGTTGTACCCTCCTCTTAGTGAGGCACTGGGAGCTTCTGGCAGAAGCTTCTGGCTCAGGGGGCTGCCACCTCCCTGGGCAGACTATTCCAATGCCTGATTACTCTCACCATAAAAAATCTCTTCCTAATATCCAACCTAAACCTCCCCTGGCAGAGCTTGAGTCTGTGCCCTCTTGTCCTCCTGCTAGTTGCCTGGGAGAAGAGACCAACACCCACCTGACTCCAACCTCCTTTCAGGGTGTTGTAGAGGGTGATAAGGTCTCCCCTGGGCCTTCTCTTCTCCAGGCTAAACAACCTGATGCTCTGCACAGCCACTCAGAAAGGTGGAGAGGCACTAAACGCCCCCTGTCAAAGGTTCATCGCAGGCACTCTGAGGTCTTGCTTTATTTTCACCTTGCACTGATGTGCCAGGGTGTTTTACTCTGTGTCTGTATAGATTCACAGGGTAATGGGATCCCAGATCCTGACTGGGCTTTCTACATCTTGCAGAGGCTGTGATAACATGGACCCCTCTTTGGTGGCTGTTATTCCCTTCTTCCCTCCTCCATCCATAAGTGTTCAACCCTGCTTCAACATCCCTTCTCTGGTGGTAGCAGAGCTCTTTGACAGATCATAGAATCATAGAAATTTTAGGGGTTGGAATGGGCCTTAAAGATAATTTAGTCCAAACCCCCTGCCCTGGGCAGGGACACCTCCCACCAGACCAGGTTGCTCAAGGCTTCACCCAGCCTGGCTTTGAACACTGTCAGGGTTGGGGCAGCCACAGCCTCCCTGTGATGTGCCAGTGTCTCACCATCCTCATCATAAAAGTCTTCTTCCTTATGTCTAGTCTGAATCTACCCTCATTTAGTTTGAAACCATTGGCCTGGGTCCCATTGCTAAAGGCACTGTCTGTCTCTATCTTTCTTATAGGCCCCCTTTGAGTACTGAACGGCCACAATAAAATAGCCCCAACACCTTCTCTCCTCCAGGCTGAAGGTATCGTAGCTGTATCCCTTTTTCTCTTTGTCCAGGTGATTTTTCCACTGTGCCCGCTCAAAAAACAGACTCAGCAAGCAGCTGAACATATAGCAATGCCCACAAGCTGGAGGGAATGATGTAAGGGTTGGGAATGAAGAAACCATCTGCAGGGTGAGCACGAGGCATGCTTAAGGCAGCATGAGCAGCAGTGCTTCTCAAAGTTTCACCACAAACTAAGAGAGTGGGGAAAAGGGGAGAAAAAAAAAAAGAAGACAGGGAGCAAGGAGCTCATAGAAAGAGTTACCTCCTTTTTGACACTTGAGATAAGCAGAACAACTTCCCTCAGTGCTAAACTGGTTTGCTGTTTATATCTGCCACTCAGCAATGTGCAGACCAACCTGTTATCTCTTTGTGTTGAGACTTCAGGACCTAACAGACAAGAAGCTGAAGGAAGAACCCTTCTGGTGACTGTCTTCTGAGCAAGAATTGAGCAGCATACATCTAACTCCCTGAAGTGACACTCCTGGAGACACATGTTCTCATATGCTGTGCCTTGCTACTAAGCCCTTGATTTCAAAATATTTACAGTGGCTGTTACTAGTTGCTTTACAAATCTCAATTTCAATGTAGTCCAACTACTCCACCTAGTGTTTAATCTTCACAGTTTCATATTCAAAACCTTTTTTGCATCTTCAGTATTGTCAAATCTTGCAGTTGCATCAGGTTTCTCACAATAATTGACACTTTATTTAAAGATTCAGCTTCTGGAGACAGGTGGTTACCTGAGAAAGGAGAATGGGGGCATTTTTTGGTTTAGTTGTTTATTCTGAGCAGATTTCAATCTCTCTGTGTGATTTCCTGAGTACAGCTTGGAACAATGTATGACTTCAAGAGTCAGCTAATGGAAGTTCTTTCTGATACCTGAACGATTTTGGTTGATGGAACCTAACTCCTAACCTAAATGGTTTTGGAAGATCTGGGCTGTCATGTGTTTGAGGCTGGATTCACACCTGAACTGTTCACATGGGTCTCTTCTGCCTTTCCTATTTCAGAGCTGGCAGGAATCACATGGATTGAGAATAGATGTATCTTTGATTAATTCACCCCATCAACCACTGCAGCTGCGAAGAACTTGCAGCAGATTGGTGCTTCACTAGTTCTCCTCAGATTTATGACCAGCATAGAGGTTGAGTATCTCCTTCATGGATGCATTATATCATACAACCATGTATCTGCTGTAGTGCTTCTGGGTTGGTAGAGGAGGGGTAGCTGTTCACTTTGCAGTTATATCAAAACAATGTACTAGGCCATTTCCAATATGCATGTAACAAGTATTAGCAATTCTGAACAGATTTTGCTTTGAGGACTAAGGGTAGAGTTCTTGAGGGCTGAGGGTAGCATTGAGTGTACCACCTAATGGAGACCACAGGGGTACCATATTGCCAGATCCCTTGAAGTTAGCAGCAGTCACTCCAAATTTCTTGCCCTTTTTATTCCTTGAGACCCCTACACCTTGGAATGGAAGAACTCAGCTTTCATTATTTGAACATCCAAGTGAACTGTATCTCTATCAATGTCCATTAGAGAAAGAAGTCTCAAGACATGTTCTCAGAGTTCAAAAATCAAGCTAGAACTTAGTTCTAACCAAGTTAGAAGGGGCTAGTGATAAAGATATCCATTTCAAGGCGAATGGTGAATGCAGGATGAGATTGCCCATGTCCCTGCCTAACTTACTTCAGAGTGCTGGATCTCAGCCTTGACTCCCTGTTGGAGGCTGTGAAGCAGCTTCAGCTCCTTCCCCAGGTTATCCCAGTTATGCCATCCTGACTGTCTCCTGCATTGCAGCTGCTCCACACTGGCAGGATCAAAGCAGCCTGGTGTTAGGTTACATTGGGACTCACTGCCAAGGGAATTTAGTCCCAGCTTCAGACAGTTTAATGGCCTGGTAACTGGAAAAGGAAGGTCGTGTTTTCATAGTTGCACAGGGAAGCTTTCAGTAGGGATGGATACTTTCTGGGAATGTTATGGGGTGCTATTTCCCATGGCATTCATACCTCCCTCTCTTTACACCTTACTAACTGCTCCCATAGTCTTCTAAAACTACTAAGTGGAGCTGTGAAATTCAGCTGCAGCTTGTTTACATGACTGGTGTCATTAAGATTGGCTCCATCAAGACACCCCAGGTTGTTACCAGATGAAGAACTGTTGACATCACTGAGGTGCTGCTAATCAACATTCAGTGGGAATGTGGGTGAAATCTCCCAAAACAAAGGTTTACTTGCACTTTCCTGGTACCAAAAAAAGGTGTTGTGTTCTTTTAACCCTTGCCATGGGCTAGTTCAGTGGTTCCTGAAGGAGAACAGTTCCAGAAGCACAAGTGCCTAAGAAGCTCAGTGCCTAATTTGCACAGGAGATCAGGGGACTTAAGAAATTACAGTGATATCTTTGGCCATGGTTTCCCAAAGTGAAGGAAAACGCAACCATCTGGTTCAGCTTTACTGTCCAAGGGCCTGCTTCTCAGCTGAAGACAGTGCTTCCCTATCTTCTCCTTAACATAGGCTAGGGTCTTCTTTCCAAGCTCATGGAGGCAAAGTGACTCAGAGCAGGTCCCTGCCAGCAAATATCTCCAGAGGGCAGCTAATCCTGGAGCAGCCCCTGGTGTCCATCACTTGGCACTTCTGCTCCAACCCTGAAATCTGGCATGAGCATTCAGCACAATCTAGTTGGAGCAGGACAGACCAAAAGCACTGCAGAAGCACTGTCAAGAGGGCAGTTCTCTCTTTAAACTCATGCTGGATTACTAGATCAAGAAATACTGCTCTCCTGGCTCTGGGAAGAGGAGAGATAAGACTGAGGACATGGATTTGAAGCAGTGTAATACAGTGATCATAGCTGTACATATGTACAGTATAGTGAAAAAAACAAGTCTTGTGGTAGAGACATGCCTGGTCTGTTCACCTATCACTGTAAACATGTCCACCACACCCCCTGGCCAAAGTGACTGCTCTCTTCCCATGATTTGGAAACAACCCAAACCACTGCAGAGTCAATGTCTTCCCAAGGGACAAAGAGATAACAGTCACATTGGACTTTCTGTTGAATAAAGTTGCTAAACAGAAAAAAAAGCAGAGTCATCTGTGCTGGCTCTTTCAGGGTCTCATTTAGTATAGCTCATTACTCCCATTTCACCTCAAATATTGTGTACAGTTTTGGGCATCACAACACAAGAAAAATATTAAGCTATTATAGAGCATCCAAAGGAGGCAATGAAGATTGGGGAAGGGCCTTGAGGGCCATATGAGAAGCAGCTGAGGTCACTAGGTCTGTTCAGCTTGGAGAAGATGAGACTGAGGGGAGACCTCACCACTGTATACAACTTTCTCACAGAAGGAAGTGGTGGAGCAGCACTGACCTCTTCTCTCTGGTGACCAGTGACAACATCTGAGGGAATTGTCTGAAGTTGTGTCAGGGGAGGTTTAGGCTGGAGAGTAGAAAATGGGTCTTCCCCTAGAGGGTGTTTGGGCACTGGAACAGCTCCCCAGGGCAGTGGTCACAGCCCCAAGCCTGACAAAGTTCAAGAGGAGTTTGGACAATGCTCTGAGGCACATGGTATGATTGTCAGGGATGTCCTGTGCAGGGCCAGGAGGTAGCCAAAATGATCCTCATGGGTCCCTTCCAAGTCTGTGATTCTGCAATTCCCATGGAGCAGTAACTTACTCCCATGGAACAGTAACTTATTCTGGGAGCAGGAGTAATTGGTGGAAATTGATGGGTATGCTTTGAGCTAGAGCCCTACCCACTGATGGCTGGACCTTGTGCTGAAGTCCTGTTCTGTGTTTGAGAAGGTCCTGTCAGTGAAGAAAAGATATGTCTCCTCTCCGAGAATGGGTTGAGAAAACGTGTAATGTATTCCAATCCAATATTTGCCACTTAATACAGCTGATGATCTTCTACTGCTTGTAAATCCATCAGAAACAGAACTTCAGAGAAGATTAATGTATTCACAAATTCGTGTGGACAAATTGCAATTAAAACTGAAGAAAATCATTTTACATATGGAAATGTTCATTTCTGATATTTTTAAAGGTAATTTAACCATGGAAAGGCCAATCTTTGAAGTGGAACAATTTTTTTCTTCACTTTTTTTTACTATCAGACTTCGTTGTTTATAAAAGTTATCTCAATTTCAATAGGCCTTTATCACTACAGAGAGAAATAAACATTTCCGCAAAGTGTAACACTTGGGTTAACCCAAAACACTCAGCTTTGCTTTTTCAGTTTTGATAAGAAACCTGAAAGATTTCTTGGGTTTTTTGACCAATGACTCTTCTGTCTTCCTGATTTTAAGCATTGATATCAGTTATGTGTGATGTTCTGTTTCAGACTAAGGTATTTAGACAAGTTTTGGCTTCCTATCTATCATCTTGAAGGACCTTTAAGTGCAAGGTCCTCCATCTGAACTGTGGCAATCCCAGGCACAGCTACAGGTTGGGTGGGGAAGTAATCGAAACCAGCAGTGAGAAGAAAGACTTGGGAGTGACAGTGGATGAGAAGCTCCCCATGAGCTGCAGTGTGAGCTCAGCCCAGAAAGCCAATGGAATCCTGGGCTGCATCCAAAGGAGTGTGGGCAGCAGGTCAAAAGAGGTGATTCTTGCCCCCTACTCTGCTCACATGAGACCCACTTGGAATACTGTGTACAGTTCTGGTGTCCTCAACATAAGAAGGACATGGAACTCTTGGAGGAAGTCCAGAGGAGGCCACATAGTTGCTAAGAGGACTGGAGCATCTCCCCTATGAAGATAGGCTGAGGGATTTGGGGCTGTTCAGCCTGGAGAAGACTGCATGGAGAGTTCATAGCAACTTTTCAATATCTGAAGGGCCTACAAGGGAGCTGGAGATGAACTCTTTGTTGGGAACTGCAATGATATGACAAGGGGTAATGGATTCAAACTGAAGGAGGGGAAATCTAGGTTAGATAGGAGAAAAAAGTATTTTACTCTAAGCGCAGTGAGACACTGGCACAGGTTGCCCAGGGACGTGGTGGCTGCCCCGACCCTGGCAGTGTTCAAGGCCAGGTTGGATGAAGCCTTGAGCAACCTGATCTAATGGGGAGATGTCCCTGCCCATGGCACTGGGTTGTGACTAGGTGATCTGTAAGGTCCATTCCAGGATTCTATGAAATTCTGTGTCTCTGAGGAACCATAGTATGGCCCAGGTTGAAAAGGGTGGAGGTTATATCAGCCGTACATACACGAGTCTTACGCTGCTGGGAAGAGGGCAAGGTTCTTTGAACTGAGTTAGAACAGCCCAAGGGCTGCTCTGGTTTACACATCAGGAATTCAGTAATGACAGCCCCAATGAGGAGTTGAAGCTGCATGTCAGGCTTGTAGCATTAAATGCCTTTCCTCCAGCCACTCATCCATTTCCTTACTACATTGCCACCAGCATGTAAAACTGATAAAGGGCACCTATGCCAGGTGTCTTGTCAAGCCTTGGTGCTGGAGGAAACTGCAAGTTAGCACAGAAAGAACTGGCTTTGTTGGGATGGGAAGCCACCCAACCACCAGTGAAGGCATCTTTAGCTGAGACATATCCCTCAATTGCCTCCAGGATTACTCAGAAAAAACGAGACTCGGACAGTCTAGTTTAGGTATCTGCTTTGGGACAAGAGTCACAGCCAAAAAATGGCTACTTCTCTCTTCCCTGTACTAGCTCCCCCAAGGGTTTTTCTTCAGAGCTGACAGCATTTTGGTTAGTAGACAGCAATGTATTTAATGAGAGAATATCAACAGTCTCCTTAATTCACTCACAGGAACGCACGACATACCGATGTTTGGACTGTGTTACAGTGGTCAGTTCACAGATTTAGACTAGCTCTGCTGCCATTGGTGTGAATTTCGTTTCATCTTAATGATTAAAATATGTCCTAGAACTCATAACTATTTTTCCTTTGTACCAATAACACACAAACCTTTCATTTCCTAGTCAATTCAATTTACGAATGGAAAATATGCAGGCCACAACTTCCACGGTTCTACAGAAACTGCTGTTTTCAGGCACAGCTATTGCATGAGGATCATTAAAAAGAAAAAGAGAGTGAAGCCACAGAACCAATGTAACGGTGTGTTTGCTTGGAAGTACAGAGTACACAGCTCTGCATGTTGCAACACAACCATCCTGAATTGCAAGACTTTCGTGCTTTTTAAACAGCATTCATGATAGCTGGGAAACATTTCTACAAGAATAAATAGGCACACAATGTCCTGGAAGGTAAATGGCTCCTTGTTTCCCCAAAAGCTTTCCAAATCAGCCAGTACAAGTTACTGAGTCCTTTTGGGGTAAACAACATGCTGTCATTTTGATGCTGTTTTGTAGGTACCTTCTACCCACTCTGCAGAAGTATCACATGTGGCAGATCATGGGCTTATTTACACCAGGTTTTCTGAGGTGGACAAGGGCCAAGAGTATGGTAGCTGCCTCCAGTAGAAATACTTCATGCAATGTGTATGAGTCACATGGCTCACAACGCAGGTTAGACTTGCCTTAGAAGTTATATGGCAAATTACTTGGTTCTAAGTCTATCTTAGGGCACAGCCCAATTCATTTCTACCTCTTACTCAAAGTTACAGTGGAATATTTCTTTCTTGTGTTTTTCCCACCCTCATATCAGTTAAAGGTAGAAGTTTTAATTTAAAAGTTTGAAATCAAATTTCAACTTCAAAAGTTGTTACTTCTACCCCAAGACTTTAAGGGATTTTAAGCCCAGAAAAGAAATGCATGTTGCTTTCCCCTGTACTGGCAATGAAATAAAATGACAAATGAGACCTCAAATACTCTGCATGCAATTCTGGTGTCCTCAATGTAAGAAGGACATGAAACTGTTGGAACAAGTCCAGAGGAGGCCATGAAGTTACTGAGAGGACTGGAGCATCTCCCCTATGAAGACAGGCTGAGGGAGTTGGGGCTGTTCAGCCTGGAGAACAGAAGGTTGTATTGAGACCTCAGAGCAACTTTCCAGTATCTGAGGGGTCTCCAGAGAAGATGCAGAGGGACTCTGTGTTAGGAGCTGCAGTGACAGGACAAGGGGCAATGGGTACAAATTGAAGGAGAGGAAATTTAGGTGCGATATTAGGCAGAAGTTTTCCCTGTGAGGGTGGTGAGACACTGGCACAGGTTGCCCAGGGAGGCTGTGGCTGCCCCAACCCTGGCAGTGTTCAAAGCCAGGTTGGATGAAGCCTTGAGCAACCTGCTCTGGTGGGAGGTGTCCCTGTCCAGGGCAAGGAGTTGGGACTGGATGATCTCTAAGGCCCATTCCAACCCCTAAAATTCTATGATAAAATGTTGCTGCAATACAAAAAGGTAAGGATCTGATCAGGTTTCCTGAAGGAAAATATTTACCTCAAATGTTCGCAGGACTTTAGCCAATGCTCCAACTTCTTCTTTCAGAGAGAAAATCAGAGAAATCACCCCATTTTTATTTTGGGACTCTTCAATGTACATAGATTCCTGAAAAGAAAGAATAGAAAGCAAAATAAAGATATACAATCACCCTGGGAGTCAGTTTTACTTTACCTCATTTCCCTTTTGCACAGCATCAGCAATGTAGAGAGGATATAAAACAGTTTCAGGTGGGAGTTAAGGCAACTGCTGCTGCCAGAGCTAGAGCAGCTCTGGGTGTGCTCTGATTTAGGGTGGTAGAGACATAGATCCCTTTTCTCAAACTAGGACCCTTGTGGGAGCAAGGTAGTCAAAAAGGACATGAAAATAGCCTAGTATTATCTCTGCCTTGCTTCATCTCTCAGATGTATCAAGCCGAGGGATGACTGGAAACATTGCTACCCTTTGGTTTCAGCCACAGTGCAAAGACCTTCCCTGAGGCTTTCTTCTCATTAACACTCAGAACTAAGCAGAGCAATATAAATGAGTTCTGTGCAGAGATGCAGACCATGATCTATGTTTCCCTCCAGTCCTGCTTGTACCTTTTGTACCTCCCAGGTAGTCCCAGGAGAGAGGCAGTATTCACAAAAGGGATATGGAAGTTGATTTAAAAACAAAATGACAACAACATCAAACGAACAAACAAAGAAAATATAAGCTAAAAAAAGTTGAAGCAAACATTTAGATGTTCCCTAAATCCCACAGTGAGTAGACTCAGTTAGGGCAAGACATGTTTTCATTTATGTTTGCTCCCTTTCCCTTATTGATTTTCTGCTCTGCAAATTCTAAAAGGGATTTCCAGTACTCCCAAGAAATGAGAATGTTTATTTTAATTTTTCCATGGTGCTCGTTACTAGAATGTCTTTGCATGTCTCAGTACATGTCTTTCTTCTCACAAAAGCCCTGTTAAGCAGGGAAGAGCTATTTCACCACTTCAGAAACTGGAAAGTGAGTCCTGGAGTGGAGCTAGATTTTCAAAACTATCTGGGGACTTGGCATGGCAGGTAAGTGTCTGCTGAGATTTCAAGAATCACTTCATTTTTCTAATGTCAGAGTACATTTGGTGCACAACCATCTCAAACTTTTGGAAGTCACACTAATGCCTCATTTCCTGGCTTGTTTTGGGTGGGTTTTTTTTTACAACTGGCCTTGGGCAAATTGCCTCTGGTTGATATTGCAAAGATCACACCAGACATCTGCAACACAGATGGGTCCTGGTGTAACAAGTCCTGGGCCAAAACTTGACTCAAGGTACTCATTCAATTTTTCTTTATGAAGATCTGCATTTTCAGTCAGAGCCTGTCCTCATTCTAGCCATTGCTCAACTGAACATAAATCAGGGTATAAACAGTCTCAGTTCCCAAATGTTGTCATCAGAAAAGATAGCCTTTGTAGAAGACAAATGAAAAAACAACTCAGCTGCCCTGAAGGTATAAAGTTCTTGGTGGGACTACATTTCCCGAGGCAGAGCTATGAAGAAATGCCTTCTTTTGTAAAGTGAATAAGTGCTGATTCTTCAGGCTGTCTCCAAGGCTGCTGCTAACCTGAGCATTCATTGCCAGAGACTGGCAACAAATTTTTCTCTCTAGTTTTATTTCCAGAGGTTGCAAAGCTTTTCCAAAAGTTTCCCACCTTTATGGGGAACCTCTAGTGGGAACTGTAGTAGAAGTACTGGTCTTATGCCTCAGAGAGAAGATTTCTACCTGTTCAGTTGTGACACTTCCTGCAGTATCTCTGTGTCTCCTGTGTCCTCACCCAGACATGGAATCCATACAGCACTTATATGTGGAGACCAAGTGAAAAAGCAGCTGGAAGTGATGTGGCAGCTGGCTAATGAAACCCATTTACACCTCAAGCAACCACAAGAGAAAACGATGACAGGAGTCTGGCAGAAGTCAACCCAAATGTCTGTAGTACAGAAATTTTATGACAGTGTAACCAAAACTGTCATCTCAAGTACAGTCCATACATTGCCATGTCCTTCTGTTTTCACCCACCACTGCCAAAACTGATCTTAAGGACAGAACTATGCTACACCAGTATCTGTCCAATGGATAGAGAATTTGGTCTGCAGTGAAACTGTTTTAAAAGACATGCAGTTATATATGTAAAATACTCTTGCCAAGTCACACTGTGAGGACCAACTTCTATGACAGATTGACTTGAACTTGTGTGACAAAGGAAGAATTTGTGATTTGGGTACCTGCAGGGGATATAATGCAAGATTCCAGTCCTGCAAGGCAATTCTGATGATAATTGGCCTCTTTATACAATGAGATTACACAAAATTGCCTTAAAAACCCTTTACAAACTCACAAGTCACTAGTCCTGATGTGTTGAGATCAGTTGCTTTCAATCTGTCTTCAGTCATTTTCCCACTCTTGTAAATTATTTTATTTGCTTAAAAAGTAAGACACATTGAAGTAGAGAGTGACCACTGATACTGCAAACAGCATCAGACTTACCTAACTTCTTGCACATCTGCATATGCACTCAGTTCACTGGAAGGTCTTTCTACAAACATCAGTTCATGCCTGGGTCTGTCCACAGAGCTGACAACTTTCGTTGCAAAGGAAAAGAAGACTAAACTGGTTGTTTTCCTGGTATCCAGTTCTTATGGCAATATGCATCAATACCCACCAGGGACAATATACATCAACACATACACTGGAGGTGACATAGGACAGGATACACACAGGAACTCACATTTATTGGTGAGCTTTTTGTAGTGCCTATGCATATTTTTAACTGTTGATCACAGTTGCTCCACTCTCAATTCAAACACTAATCTCTTGTTCCTCAACCTATAGGGAGGAATTGCCACTTTTGAGGTATCTCTAGTGTTCTGCTACTACTGCTCTTATGATTCAGAGCTGAACAAACTGTTTTATTGGGTTCAAATGTTGCCTCATTGATATGTATATATGATTTATAAATGTACTGTGGAATAAATTATGCACTAATTTTCTTCCAGCTCCTTTTTTTTTTCTTTTCAAGAAGTAAAACAAGAATCAGTTGATGAGCATGAACATCCATTCCTGGACCTAGTAAAATCTCAAAGATAAATGATGTACGGATGCAAGGATAGGTGTGTGGAGATGCAAATCTGCACATAGATTGATATTGCCCTTCTGATACCTATGGCAGACTCACAGGTCAATTACATAATCTTGTCAGGCTTCTAATCCATTTCTGAGATGTTTAGAGAAAGCTCTTCAGAGGGAATTCCAACACTGTTAAAGCCAGAGAAAGTTTTTCTTGCAATTTCAGGGACACAAAACTTTTACATCTGTGTTGTAAAGTCCAGACTTACTACATATACAAAATAGTAAGAAAAAAAATGGGAAAAAGTATTTCAAATTAAATAAGATTACAAAGTTATTTGTGAAAATGGAATTACTTTCCAAGTCAGATTTCTTAAGGCATTTTAAAGCTGATCTCCCACAAATTTTATTGGGATCAAGCAATTACACAACTCAGAGAAGCAGCAAGGTGAGACCCTGGAGAATTGTTGTGGGAGCCTCAGCACACAAGGCAGCAGGAAAACAAGCTTCCTTGGCAACACTGCTCTTAACTAGCTTTGTAGAAACTGAAGCCCCTTTTTTGCACATCTGATGCAGCTTGTCTCTGCTTCCAGCAGCATTGCATAGAATTTGGTCCTAATAATTAACCATGCTGGCCTCAGGTTATATCACTCGCCCCTGCAGTAACATTAGTGCCTGTAATCGTAATCTAAAGTCATGAGCTTCAGTACTTTCCTCTATTTCCCAAAGCAAAGGGTTCAAAGTCAGTCAGTAAACATTATACAAGGGGACATTGGAGTCCCAAAATTTAACAAGTAGCTTCAGCAGAAGAGCGCATAACTTAATTTGTTTCCCTTTAACAGAATAAGACAGCTTGCTTACATCACACAGGTTTAACACCTCTAGCTGCTGGTCTTTTCTGCTACTTCTTCCCTTTGCCATGTATGCAAGGATCCTGTTGCAATGTTCATTTGCATTCTCACTGCACTTTTGCAAGCACAATTAACAGCAGACATGTATGGGGGCTGCCAAAAGGGAGAATGGTGGCAACCAGGCACTGCAAAGCAACAAGACAGGCTGAGTTGGTTCCTGCTATCTTGGGTCACACTGCCTTTCAGAGAGTGGGGGACACGACTTGCAAGCATTGTGGGGCAGGGTGAGGCAGACACAGCCCCCATTACTTACCTGGAATGGGTCACCATTCATTTTGCAGTGCTGTGAGTCCATGTTGCAGAAACAGCAATGCCCACGCAGGGAGTCTCCTTTCCTGCAGCAGGTGAAGCCTTCTGACCTAACAGCTGTGGCCAGAGCTCTGTGCAAAGGTATTTAAAGTGCAACAAGCAGGGCAAAGCCATCCCCTTCCTTCCCCTCCCCTGGACAACATGCCAAGGGGGCGTTCTCCCTGCACGCCCACCCCACCCACCCCTGGCACATGGACAAGCCGCTCCACGCCGGCCGTTCTCTGTGAGCGTAGCAGCTCTCCAGCATATTGTTTCTATCTACACCCAACGTGGACGAGCAGCGTGCTCTAAATTAACAGTCTTCCTCCTCCTGATCAACATCAGCTGCTGTTTACATTTTTTCATGTTAGCACATTGGTTTTGGTTCAGCTTCCCTCCCATCCTTTCCCACTGCAGAGTGCTTGTTCAGCCTCAGACAGGTTTCCCATTGGGGGTCACTCCACTTGAACAGACATCAGATGTTCTCCAGAATCTGCTCTTTGGATATCAAACACCAAGCTGGGGCAGGCTCTGGTGCAGCATAGCAGCTGAGAAATTTGTCCTTTAGTAGGGGTTTTTGGGCTGCATCGAAGAGCTCAGAGCATTGCTCCACTCACCACACATTGGAGAGATACAGCATAAGGGAAACATGAGGTAAGAGTGCTCACACTGGGATATGAGCCTGAACATGGAGAAAGGGAAGAAGGTACAGGGAGAAAAGGAGCAGAGAAGAGTAGGTCTGAGCTCTAGAGCAGGAGAACACAGAACTGTAAAAGATGTATGTATGCTTATATACAGTGTCAGCCATGGAAAGGTACAAGGGCAATGGGGTGGAGGGCAAAAATTATTTCAGGAAAGGTCAGCAAAATGTTGATATAAAAGAGCATAGATTTGGTTTAGAAAGAGTCACCAAAGGGGTGAAGAGAATATGGGAAAGCTGTAGCCCAATATGGGAGAGCAGGTGAAAAAAATAAAGCAACTGGGCAAGTACCTATCTTGCTGATTGGGAAGATGAATTCTTACAGAGACAAACTATGACAAGGCAGTTAATCTTGCCATATTTTTGTGATGAAGATGAGTTCTCTTTACAGTTGTTCTATCCTTGAGGAAAGCTCTACTATATGCACCACTGCGGGCTCAGATTGGTGAACACTAAAACAGACTTACTGTGATTTGTTGACACAAAATCCAATAGCTGCTAAATCAAATCAGCCTTGCAGTGGGAAGAGTGAGTGGAGTAATTTTCATGCATCTCGGTCCAAACCTGTGTTGAAACCCATAACTGTGGAGCCAGAATCCACCTCACTGAAATTACCAGCTGGATAATGTGCATCTGAAGTGACTCGGTGCTTTGGGTGCAAATACATACCTTTTTCAGAAGAGCCACTTCTTCATGCATCCTGAAGCTACATGCAGTGGTAGAGAGTTAATTTCTGAAGTGATCAGCAAGCCTGTGGTGTGGGATGACAGGTCAAGGTAGACAGCCAAATGCAATGCAGGCGTAACACACAGAGCCCTGCTGACATTGTGGCAGCAGGATGGGACAAGAAATGTTGGAGCAGTAGGGGAAAGGGAGGTGACCCTTAGTAATTACCAGCAGTATAAAAACTACTGGGTTTTAACTACTCCGTCAATGAATTCACTACAGTAGCCAGTATTTTGTGTTCTGTGTCTGTGGAGAACCAGGTACATCCTACCCATGATAGGAACACTGATGATCACCTTGGGAAAAAAAATAACAGTGAGATGAGGATGTTGAGAACACTGATTATAGTGGTCCCTGTGCAGGACAAGACAGACTCCAGCAACTGTCTTGTTTACTTTCTCCACACACCACACTATGCCTCACTACCTGGTACATTTTCCAGTGAGATTCTAAGAAGCTTAAATGGGCTATGGCTGGACAAAGTAACTGTGATATCCAAAGTCATAAGCTATTTGTTATGTGTTTGTGTCTTCCTCTTTCTCTATTCCTTCTCATTTCACTAATCTTTTGTCTATCTCTTTTACTTCTCTGTGGCTTTTATATGCTTTTGGTCTTTTTTTTCCCCTTTTTTTCCCATCCATTTTCTTTTGCATGCTCACTCTACCTGATAGTAATGGCAAGGCAAAGTGAAATATCAGGTATGCAAAATACTGCTCATGCCAAATCATCAAAATTATCTATTTTGCCTCCTCCTATTGCCTTATTTTTATGTTTATGTTGCAAGCTTATCTCTTACTCTGGTTGTTGTGTAATCATCGTAATATCACCAGTGTATTGAAACTTTATTGTTTAATCAGCCTGGAGTGTCAGAGGTTGTCTGGTAGAAAGGCACTGGCTAGGGAAAAGCAAAGCTCGTTTTTGCCAGAAGGAATTCCCAAATTCTCTTGTTCTGGAGCAAAGAGGGGGAGAGGGAAGAGGGAAGGTGTACCCAGTGCTGTTAGAATAGGAACATGCAATTGCATCAGTACTGGTTACCTTGGACCATTTCAGAGTGCAAATTGCCAGAGTTTCCCTGTCCTCTTTGAAGTACTAGTTCAGCATACCAAGTGCAGGTTCATCCCCCTGCAGTGACATTGCTAACTGGGATTTTCCACTTGGGTTTCAGGTTGCCCCGTGTTCCTTGTCCACTGGCCCCTGTGTGAGCACCTGAGCTTTGAGTCTACTAGCCTGCTCTGGACTCTTGCAACAGCACCATGCAACCCCACTCCTTTAAACCATATGCAGATATCCAGTGATGTCCCACATTGCTTTCACCTAAAAACACATATTCTCCCTCAGAAACTCTTTCTTTGGGAACACACACATGCACCACATGCATCCATTCCTGGCTGTGCTGCTCAGCCACAGCTAACAGGGCTCTTTGCACTGAAAGCTGGCAGCCTCCCCTGGCCAACACAATGCAAGTTCAAAGGGCCACGGACTTTGGCTGCTTTTCAGACTGGTCTTTCCGTCCTTTGCCTTTAGACAGTATTTGCAGAGCAGCGACTTCCCTGGAGTTGTGAGTCTTCTCATCGGGGTAGGGATGTCCCTTCTTGTGCAAGGACACTAGGCCTATCCTCAGCCTGTAGCTCCTTACCTTCCCTGCTGGTTCAGGATGTCCCAGTCGATGTGAAGGAGCAGTGAGCAGTGGAGGAGAGATTTTCTAGTGAAAACGACAAATTCCCAGATGATGTTTCTGTGAGTTATCTCAGGCAGTTGCACGTGTTTGTGTGTGTGCGCATGGCCAGGGTAGTCCCTCTTGCCGACGTTGTGAATGCATTTCCCAGGGGTCTCGGAGTGCTGTAGCTCTCCTTTAGGTCCCGGTCGGGCTGCATTTCCTCCCCGTGGTTGCACACCCGCCCTGGTTGCAGAGCGGGGCTTCCCGCAACCTCAGCGGGTTTTGGCGGCATCCCGGGAGGATTCGCCCCGCGGGGCCGGGAGATGGCACTGTGTCCTCGCGGCAGAGGCCACCGGCGGGGCGGGG
>NW_008678681.1:0-729 GCF_000695815.1 Acanthisitta chloris
GAACAATTTTGGATCCAGAGTTTATCTACTTATGTAGAATGAGGAAAGAAAAAAATAACCAAGAGAAACTAGCCCCAATGGAAACATGGATCTCAGGAAAGACAATGCCAAACAGCCAAGGGCAACTGCATCTTAGTAGAAAGACCAGACTATTAAAATCTTAGGCTTAGAAAATTCTTTGTTGACCCATTCTACTTTGTATCTCTCATGACAATGCTATTATACTACAATCCAACTTTCTCCATGGAGACACTGTCAACCAAGAGCTTCCTTGACTGCAGTTTCTATTAAACTTGCTACACTCCATTTTCTAAGTCATACGATGAACCTTCCAGTTAATCTAGTTTTCCTTTTTAAACTTGGAAATTTTTGTGCTCTGAACCAAACTTGAGAAGTTTCTTAGGG
Organism: Acanthisitta chloris; assembly: GCF_000695815.1. Taxonomy (NCBI): domain Eukaryota; kingdom Metazoa; phylum Chordata; class Aves; order Passeriformes; family Acanthisittidae; genus Acanthisitta; species Acanthisitta chloris. The sequence continues at coordinate 406 of NW_008678681.1, forward strand.
AGACTATAATTCTAATTGAAGCACGTCCATCTAATGCTTTGAAGCCATAGGGTACAAATCCCTTCCCCTTTTTCTGTGATCCACAAAGGGAAAAAGTGATTGAGTAAAAGCAGCTGAAGAGAAAGACATACCACATTTTGTACAGCTTCATACTTACTGTGCTCTGTGACTGGTTTGTTTCCTGTGCCTTAGAGGAAACATTTTCTTGCTCCTCTTCCTTCAGGGGCTTTGTCACTTCACTTCATTCTTGGGCCTCTTCCTTCAGGGGCTTTGTCACTTCATTTTTTCCTTCGGCCACTTCCTTCAGGGGCTTTGTCACTTTAT